>NC_035178.2:29062701-29362701 GCF_001659605.2 Manihot esculenta | reverse complement strand
AAATGAAGGATGAAACCTTGAGATTTTGTCACAACTGTGAATAGTTGCACAAACTCACTACCAAGGATAGGTGTTCCATAGGAACAGCTAGTAGAAGCTGGTTGTTTTCTATAATCGACGATCTGTCGAAAGATAGAGAAAAGCCAGTTAACAGTTGCGTAGAGATGAGAGTTTGATTGTAATGACGAGTGTAAACCAGAGGGAAGGGGTAAAACTGCTCAGCGACTCTGAGTATACAAGACAGGATTTACTGGGTAAGGCTTAGCTGCCCTCAGTCAGATGTCGCTTATCCGTTTATCCTATAGAAACAGATAGCTAGAGAGCTAGAGAGCTAAAGCGCTAGAGATAGTCCAGTGTAGTTAAAAAGGGATCAAAAGGGTAAAGAAGAAGAAAAGCGGGCAAGGATCAGAGTGCGCAGCAAAATCGTAGAATAGTTTAGAGAAACAGAGAAGCATGCCCGTTATCTACGAAATGTTGTAGATTTTCAGAGAACATGGCATAGAGGTCAGGTTCTGTAAGTTGAGTGCAATTGCAGGGCATGTCTGTTTCATTGTGATGTGTCACAATATAACATTGAAAGTAAGTAGAGAGAGAGAACGTGATAGCCAAGTCATCTAGCATTTCCGTAGAGTTATAAAGCCGAGAAGCAGCAAAGAGAAAGGAAGCTCCGTAGTCAGATGAAAGATTCAAGTCAGTTGTTGTGTACTGACAGAAGTGATAAGGAAAGAGAAGTAAAGGTTAGTATAACCAGAGGAGTGTGAATAAGCTGAGAAAAGGCAAAGAAAAGAAAAGTTAGTAGTCATATGAAAGAGTCAAGTCGATTGTGTACAAGCAAGAGTGGTAAACAATTAATGTAAACACAGCTTAAGCAGTGAAGGGTCAGCAAAGTCAGACAGTATAGCTAACCCGGGAGTTTTACTTCAGGGGTATCTGTGTCTCTTCGTAGAGACCGATGGTAGGCTTTCTTCTTATTTCCCTGTATGTTTATTGTTGTTGTTTTAACATTCGAGGACGAATGTTTTTAAAGGAGGGAAGAATGTAATACCCGGCTAGATTCAGACATCGGAATTCCTACCATCCGGGGGAGTTCGAGGATGTCAGAGGTCTCTGGAAGGGTAAGAGAAAGTTTTCTAAAATATGTGCAAGTGTTTTAAAGGTTTAGCGTAGAAAAGGATTGAGTTTTGAAGAGATATGGCCAAGGAGGCATTTTGCCATGTTCGGCCCCCTAAGGTTAAGTTCGGCCGCCTAAAGTGCCCAATGTTCGGCCCCCGAAGGTTATGTTCGGCCCCCGAAAGTTGCATAGTTTTGCATGCGATTCGGCAGCCGAACCTGAGGCGGTTGCTCATCTATAAGGGCACCGAGTGGCAGAAAAAGGAGGAGGTTTCTTCTCTCCTTCTGACCTAGGTGAGGTCTTGATCTCCTTAAAGTATTTTCATGGTTTTTCTTCAAATCTTTCACGGTTTTAATGAGTTTTACCCTTGTTTTGAAGAGTTGTGAGCTTTAACCAAGGTTTTGGAGTTTGAAGCTTTTGAAGCTTGGTTTCTCCATATCTTTGAGTTTGGATCATCTCAGCCTTTGGTCTTCAAGAGGTAAGTGTTGATCCCTGGTTCTTATGATGTTTTTATGAGTTTTGTAAAGGGAAAAGGGAGCTAGGCATGAGTTTGCATGAGATGTGCATAATAGGGTTATGAATCCTTTATGTTTGATGTGTGTCTTGTGAGCTTGTTTGTTGGAGTTTAAAGTTATTTGAAGCTCCCTTAGGCTTGTTGAAGTGTTTATGCATGTTTTAGAAGGGTTAAATGCATGTGTTGAGGTCTGAACAGGTGATGGAGGGACTGGCAGGCGTCCTTGTGCACGAAACTGAGTTCTGGCTAAACTCAGGTTCGGCCCCCGAAAGTCCAAGTTAGGCCGCCGAACATGCCTGACTTTCGTCTCTGGAGGAGACATTCGGCCGCCGAAGGTGCTGCCGAAGGTGCCCTGTCCAGCCTTCCTTTGCTTGTTTTGCATGCATGTTTTGTGATGTTTTAGAGGGTTTTTGGAGAGAGGTTCATAGTTATGTTAGAGTATGTTTGGTACCTCATTTACGTCCATCTATGTAGGATTGGACCGAGGAACCGAGGAGGCTCCAGAGTTAGAGTTGGCCCAGAGTTAGCCAGCATTGGCTAGAGGTGAGTGGAACTAAACTACATATTTTCTCTTGAGAAATGACACGATTCTAGCATGATCCACGCATCATAAACTGCCATGTTATGTATTAGGTTGTGTTGCATTAGAATTCACGAATATGATGCATTGCATATGTTGTTGTTCCTGTGGATGAATGTTGAATGATCCTTAGCCCTTGACAGAGAGCAGATACAGATATATGGCATGAGATAGCCATACCAGGTCGCCCCTGGATAGTCCAGGTCGCTCCTGGTACTATGAGTGAGACAGCTGGGCTGTCAAAGCAGAGATAAGAGTAGACCAGGTGATGACATCGTCTCCCTGGCACAGTTGGTCATGTTATGATATCAGAGCAGAGATAAGAGTAGACCAGGTGATGACATCGTCTCCCTGGCACAGTTGGTCAGATTATCACATGTAGTTGAGGGCTATTGGTGACAAGTTCATCCTTGAGATGATATGTTTGTGATGTGATGCATTTCATGAAAGCATGTAATGAATGAACTGTTTTTATTGTTCCTCCTCACTGGGCTGTAGTAGCTCATCCCACTCCCTTAACCCCAGTTTTGCAGGTTCTGAGATAGCTAGGGGAAGTTAAAGTCAGCAAGAGTACAGAGGGAAGATATGCATGAATGTATGGTTGTAGTACAGTAGTGGACATGATATAACTCAAAGATTAGTGGTAATGTAATGTGTATAGATATGTACTGTCGTATACTGGATAGACTTGTGCTTTTCCTAGTATCATTGCTATAGTGTGATGTATGATTAATCCCTTGTACATGAATCCTGTTTTACGTTTCTTGATGAGAAATGTGTGAGTTAGGCTTAATGTATGGCTTTGATGTGATACCAGTGGATTGTGTTACAGAGTAAAAGGGTTTCAATCCCTTGATCCACAGCAGATAGTAGTCCCTGGTATAGGCCCTGAGGGCCATTTCAGATTGCTATATCTAAGTAGCAGTAGTTAAGCCTACAAAGTTTTACAGGATTGTTGAGTATCTTTGTATCATGTATGGGATTTATCAGGTACACAGAGAGTATAGTCGGCTTGCTACGGGTCCCGGCGGCCTTAAGCCGATCTGGATCCTAGTGCCAGTAATGGTTCGGGCCGTTACTGAGGGGTACCGGTTTCCGGGTCGTTACAGCGCAAATCAACACCAATTGCTAAATCAAGTCACATTAGGTTCATTCACACAATTTCAATTTATTCTCAATCAATTGAGGGTCATCAATATATTTTTCACCATGGCAAACTGAAAGATTCAATTCAAAAGGTAATTCTCAAACATGAATATAACTCACTGCAATTGATTCAACATAAGTTTAAAGAGTTATCACATCAATAGGGTCATGGAAAGATAAACTCATCTAACATAGTTCATCAGTTTGAGTAGAGCAAAACAAAAAGAAGAAGAAGGTTGTGGTTGTGTGTGTTTTTATTGAAAGCATAAACAAATTAAAATTTAACTGTGGCTAATTAACTTGAAAGAAATTTAAAACTGAAAGGAAAAAGAAAAAAATTTTGCAATCTGAAAGCATGAAGATTTTATAGAAGAAGAGAAGGGGAGAAGAGGAAGGGAGGAAGAAGAAGAGAAATATGCACCCCCACACTCAAATCATGCATTGTCCTCAATGTAAAAGAAAAAAAAAAAAGAGAACAAAGGAATCTGAATACTCCCCTGGGGTGTGGTGTGCATGGCATGATCCTCTAGGCAGAAGGATGTTGTAGTGGAATTTCTTCCACTACTTGTACTGCGAACCCTTCAAAGTATGGTTTAAGACGATGTCCATTCACCTTGAAGATTTTTCCAGTTTCTATGCTTCGGATGTCTACAGCTCCATGTGGGTATGCATGTTCTACAATGAATGGTCCAATCCACCTGGACCGTAGCTTTCCTGGGAACAGTTTCAGACGAGAGTCAAAGAGTAAGACTTTATCACCAACCTCAAATTGTTTTCTTGAAAGATGATTGTCATGGGAGGCTTTGGTCTTTGTTTTGTAGTTCCAAGAGTTCTCATATGCATCTCGTCTTATTTCCTCAAGCTCTTGCAGTTGTAACTTGCGATGGTGTCCGGCTTCTTTGAGGTCCATGTTGCAATTCTTTACAGCCCAATATGCCTTGTGCTCAAGCTCAACTGGGAGGTGACAAGCTTTCCCATAGACAAGTCTATAAGGAGACATACCTATGGGAGTCTTGTAGGCTATTCTGTAGGCCCATAAGGCATCCTCTAATCTTAAGCTCCAATCCTTTCGGTTGGGAGAGACTGTCTTTTCAAGGATGGCTTTGATTTCTCTGTTGGACACTTCAGCTTGTCCATTCGTCTGAGGGTGGTAGGCTGTGGATGTTCTGTGGATGACATTGTGTTTTCTGAGAAGGCTTTCCACTACCCTATTGCAAAAATGGGTCCCTCTATCACTGATGATTGCTTTTGGTACTCCATGTCTGGCAAAGATGTTAGTTTTCACAAAGTCTACCACTGCCTTGGCATCATCAGTCTTAGTTGCTCTAGCCTCCACCCACTTGGATACGTAATCCACTGCAAGGATGATATAAGTGTACCCAAAGGATGGTGGGAATGGTCCCATGAAGTCTATGCCCCAAACATCCAATACCTCACAGACCATGATGGGGTTTTGTGGCATTTGATTTCTTTTGCTCAAATTTCCGGTCTGTTGACACCTAGCACATGTCCTGCAAAACAGAAAAGCATCTCGAAACATGGTGGGCCAAAATAGGCCACTTTCAAGTATCTTATGAGCAGTTTTTCTTGGACCAAAGTGTCCCCCACAACTATATGAATGACAAAAAGTAAGTACAGAGGCTATTTCTTGATCAGGAATGCATCTCCTTATCATTTGGTCAGCACAATGTTTCCACAAATATGGCTCATCCCAAACATAGTATTTGGCATCCTTTTTTATTTTATCTTTAGTGTGCTTAGGCATGTCAGAAGGTAAGTTACCTGTGGCCAAGTAGTTTACCATATCGGCATACCATGGCTCATCAGACTGAGCAAGGAAGATTTGTTCAAGGAGGTCTTCCCTGGTTTCTTCAGATTCAGGAAGGCATTGTTCTGAGCTTGTCTGCAAGGAAGGTGGGGTGAAAGAGCTTGCTTGTGATGGAGCCTGTTGGGAGAGGTTCGGCGGCCAAAAAGTGTCTGAGTTCGGCGGCTGAATTTCTTCAGTTTGCGGAATGAGCTTTGGCGATGGATTCGGCTTTCGCAAGTCAGTGGGGTTCGGCGGCCGAAAGTGTGCTATGTTCGGCGGCCGAATGTCTTCTGTCTGTGCTACCTTAACTTGCTGAATGCTGCAGATTGTTTCTTTTAGTTTCAGGTTTTCAATCCTGCAAAGATCATCATCTAAAACAGAATCTTGATTTTCATTAAACACATCTTGGCTTAAAAAATCAATAATATCAAGACTGTAATACCTGGCTAGACTCCGGTATCGGAATTCCTACCGTCCGGTGGAATCTCGGATGTCGGAAGCCTCTAGTAGGGTAGAAACATGTTTTCATAAAATGTTTTAATGTTTTTCATGGTTTTAAGTAAAGAGAAAATGAGTTTTTGAATGAAAACAACCTTGGAGGAAAACCCAGGTTCGGCCGCCGAACATGCATGCATTTCGGGTGAGCCTTAGTGTAACAGCCCGGCCCCTTTCGACCGGCCCTGTTACCGCTCACAGCCCGTGACCTTCCTCTGGGCCCAGCCACTGTGAGCAGCTCTTAACATCCCTTCACCCTCACGGGTTCCAGGCAGGATTTGTCCCTCGGGGGAGCCATTACGGCCCGCCCTAGCCCGAGTGGATTTGGCCCAATTCCTTCCTCTGGGAATTAGGTCGCCTCCCCCACTGCTCGAACCCTTGACCTCCCACTTTTAAGGGAATAGTCTGGTGAGAGTGAGTACCAGAATTAGGTCGCCTCCCCCACTGCTCGAACCCTTGACCTCCCACTTTTAAGGGAATAGTCTGGTGAGAGTGAGTACCAATTGTTCCAATTGGAACAACTGGTACTCACTCTCACCAGACTATTCCCTTAAAAGTGGGAGGTCAAGGGTTCGAGCAGTGGGGGAGGCGACCTAATTCCCAGAGGAAGGAATTGGGCCAAATCCACTCGGGCTAGGGCGGGCCGTAATGGCTCCCCCGAGGGACAAATCCTGCCTGGAACCCGTGAGGGTGAAGGGATGTTAAGAGCTGCTCACAGTGGCTGGGCCCAGAGGAAGGTCACGGGCTGTGAGCGGTAACAGGGCCGGTCGAAAGGGGCCGGGCTGTTACATAAAAAGGCGCCTTTTTTTATGTAACAGCCCGGCCCTTCTCGCACGGCACTGTTACCACTCACGGCCCAGGGCTATCCCTCGCCTGGCCTCTTGCCACCTCGGGCTTTCCACTGGCGTCGTGAGCAGCTCTTAACATCCCTTCACCCTCACGGGTTCCGGGCAGGATTTGTCCCTCGGGGGAGCCATTACGGCCCGCCCTAGCCCGAGTGGATTTGGCCCAATTCCTTCCTCTGGGAATTAGGTCGCCTCCCCCACTGCTCGAACCCTTGACCTCCCACTTTAAGGGAATAGTCTGGTGAGAGTGAGTACCAATTGTTCCAATGGCACAATTGGTACTCACTCTCACCAGACTATTCCCTTAAAGTGGGAGGTCAAGGGTTCGAGCAGTGGGGGAGGCGACCTAATTCCCAGAGGAAGGAATTGGGCCAAATCCACTCGGGCTAGGGCGGGCCGTAATGGCTCCCCCGAGGGACAAATCCTGCCCGGAACCCGTGAGGGTGAAGGGATGTTAAGAGCTGCTCACGACGCCAGTGGAAAGCCCGAGGTGGCAAGAGGCCAGGCGAGGGATAGCCCTGGGCCGTGAGTGGTAACAGTGCCGTGCGAGAAGGGCCGGGCTGTTACATAAAAAGATTGGAACAACTGGTACTCACTCTCTCCAGACTATTCCCTTAAAAGTGGGAGGTCAAGGGTTCGAGCAGTGGGGGAGGCGACCTAATTCCCAGAGGAAGGAATTGGGCCAAATCCACTCGGGCTAGGGCGGGCCGTAATGGCTCCCCCGAGGGACAAATCCTGCCTGGAACCCGTGAGGGTGAAGGGATGTTAAGAGCTGCTCACAATGGCTGGGCCCAGAGGAAGGTCACGGGCTGTGAGCGGTAACAGGGCCGGTCGAAAGGGGCCGGGCTGTTACATAAAAAGGCGCCTTTTTTTATGTAACAGCCCGGCCCTTCTCGCACGGCACTGTTACCACTCACGGCCCAGGGCTATCCCTCGCCTGGCCTCTTGCCACCTCGGGCTTTCCACTGGCGTCGTGAGCAGCTCTTAACATCCCTTCACCCTCACGGGTTCCGGGCAGGATTTGTCCCTCGGGGGAGCCATTACGGCCCGCCCTAGCCCGAGTGGATTTGGCCCAATTCCTTCCTCTGGGAATTAGGTCGCCTCCCCCACTGCTCGAACCCTTGACCTCCCACTTTAAGGGAATAGTCTGGTGAGAGTGAGTACCAATTGTTCCAATGGCACAATTGGTACTCACTCTCACCAGACTATTCCCTTAAAGTGGGAGGTCAAGGGTTCGAGCAGTGGGGGAGGCGACCTAATTCCCAGAGGAAGGAATTGGGCCAAATCCACTCGGGCTAGGGCGGGCCGTAATGGCTCCCCCGAGGGACAAATCCTGCCCGAAACCCGTGAGGGTGAAGGGATGTTAAGAGCTGCTCACGACGCCAGTGGAAAGCCCGAGGTGGCAAGAGGCCAGGCGAGGGATAGCCCTGGGCCGTGAGTGGTAACAGTGCCGTGCGAGAAGGGCCGGGCTGTTACACTTAGGCCCCCGAAGGCATAAGTGAGGGAAGCCCAGGTTGGGCCGCCGAACCTCAAGTTCGGCCGCCGAACCTCAAGTTCGGCCGCCGAACATGGCATGCATGCGGAGGCACGTTCGGCTCCCGAATGTGGCCTGGCCAGCCACTATAAAAGAGCCCCTTAGCCGAAATGGGCGAGCTTTCTCCCCATTTTCGGCCAAGGTGAGCCCTTCCGCCGTTCCTCACCAACTTTGAGTTCTTTCCTTCAAATCTTTCACCATTTTCACTAGTTTTCACTCTATTTTGAAGATTTTCGAGTTTAAAGCGAGTTTTGGAGTTTTGAGGTTCAAGAACTCAAATCTCTCCCATCTCCGAGCTAGGGTCGTCTCTCTCTCGATCTTCAAGAGGTAAGAGCCGATCTTAAGCTCATTTCATGTTTAAAGTAAGTTTTATGCAAGATCTATGGGGTAGAATGCATGTTTAGCTCATAGTTAGGTTTTTGAGTTTATGTTGTGTTTATGAGCAATGTGTTGTTGTTGTGTGTTGTAGTTGGGGTTTAAGTTGGTTTGAAGCCCCTAGGAGCCAATGTATGTATATTTGCATGATTTGAATGAGTTATATGCATGTTGGAAGTTTTGGAGGCAAATATGCATAGAAGAGCTGAGTTTCTGCCATTCTGGGAGAAACCAGGTTCGGCAGCCGAAGGAACTTTCGGCCGCCGAACCCTCTTGTGGAGGCAGCATTCGGCTGCCGAAGCTTGCCCCCAAAAGGAGACTTTCGTCTCTGTCTGGGAGTTTCGGCCGCCGAAAGTGCCGCCGAACATCCATGAGTTTCGCCTCTGTCTGGGAGTTTCGGCCGCCGAAGGTGCTGCCGAACTTGCCTGACTTTCGGCTCTAGAGGGACTTTCGGCCGCCGAACCTGCCGCCGAAAGTGCCCTGTCCAGCCTTCCTTTGCATGTTTTTGCATGATTTTTTTAAGGTGTTTTAGGGGGTTTTTGGGCGATGTTTTTAGAGTTATATTCCAGTTATTTGGTCCCTCATTTGAGTCCACCTGTGTAGGTTCGGACCCGAGGAACCGAGGACCCCAGCAGTGAGTTCAGCTGCTTCTGAGTCAGTAGAGCTTCAGCCAGAGGTGAGTAGAATAAACCTTTATGTTTTTAAAGCAAATGAATTATACAATTGAGCATGTTCATGCATCATGAGTGCCATGTGATGAATTAGGTTGTTTGCATTAGAATTCACGAATATGTTGCATTGCATTTATGATGTTGATGTGGATTGGTTATTGAATGATCCTTTAGTCCTCATATGGTATGATGATGCTACGACATGATATGGTATGGAAGTCCAGGTTGTACCCATTCTACGTCCCTGGCACTATGTAAGAGAAAGTCCAGGTTGTACCCATTCTACGTCCCTGGCACATTGGTATGTATGATATGTTATGTTAAGAGAAAGACCGGTTGTACCCATTCTACGTCCCGGCACTTTGGAATGTAGAGGACTATTGGTGACAATACCATCCGAGATGTGATTTGTTGTGATGTGTTGCATTACATGATGGCATGAGATTTTAAATGTTGATTTCTATTATTCTGCTCACTGGGCTCTAGTAGCTCACCCCTTTTCCCTAATCTCCCAGGATTGCAGGTACGGGCTAGACAGAGAAGTCAAGAAGAGTAAAGTCTTGTAATTGTAATAGTTAGAAAGTGGACATGATAAGTTGTAAGATAATGTATAACTGAATAGTTATGTTATGTATAATGATATTGAGGATTAGAAGTTGTGCTTGACCCTATAGATGTTGTAATCCCTTTTTGTTACATGATCTTAATGTTTATTGATGACTATGTTTAGCCAACTCAACACATGTTATGCCACCCATTGGGGGCATTGATGAGATCCCACTGAGGGGTCAAGTTTATGATTATGTATATGTTCAGTGCATGCACAGGTTGAGTTTAGTGTTTGATAGAATGTATGAAAGAAAAGTTTTAATTTTTATGTATGTTGTTGATCATGTATGGGATTAAACAGGTTTACAGGTTGCATGTCAGGCTTGCTACGGGTCCCGGCGGCCTTAAGCCGATCTGGATCCTAGCGCCGGTAGCGGTCCGATTTTCGGGTCGTTACAGAATGGTATCAGAGCCCTAGGTTCATATGGTCGGACCTAGAGTGTCGGGCTCATAGATGTTGTAGAAGGTCAAGCACAATAGGAAGATCATGTCCACTAGGATAGGATGTGGAGTCCTGTCTTGCATGATGATGTGAAATGCCATGATTATATACATGTGCATTAATGATATGTGATGAGGGTTCATGTGTGCCCACATGAACCATATGATGCTTATGTTTGCTTGTTATGTGCTGCTTTTCAGAAAACAGGATGAGAGGAACTCGTCGATCTGCACGATTGACTGGAGTGCCACTTGAGGATAAGGGCACGAGCGCCCGTCCTCCTACATTGCCTAGGGCAATGTCTAGTAGGTCTAACAGAGAAAGAGCAGTAAGAGACCCTAGAAGGTCTCTGGATCTGGGTAGGAGCATATCAGTGAGGGGAACAGTTCAGGGAGGAATGTCAGAAGACATGGGGGATGATATGGATGTAGAGCAGAGGAGGGATGGCAGTCTGGGAGTTAGCATGTCAGAAGAGGGAATGGGAGAGTCCCAAGGAGGTACTCAGGCCTTGGGATTTGTTCAGCCACCCCACTACCCACACTTCTCACAAAATCCCGGGTATTCGATGGGAGGTACATCGGATTACCCTAGCTTCACCCCTTATCCCACACAGATGCCATACCCACCCTACTACCCACCATATTCACAATACCCAATGTATCCACCCCCACCTTACTATCCAAATCCAGCAAACCCTACCTCAAAAAATGTTGCACCACCTCCACCACCTACAGAACCAGCAGCCCCAGTTACTCAACCTCCTAGACCTAGCTCAGCCAGTGGGAGCAAGGTCAAGATGACCGACTACATGAAACTGGGTGCTCCTCAGTATGAAAAAGGGGATGACCCATTTGTGTATCTTGAAAGGGTTAAGGTGATCACAGATGAGATTGGGGCTGATGACAGTAGAGCCATTCAGATGGTCGGGTTCACGCTTAAGTGCAAGAAGGCACTAGAGTGGTTCAAGAACTATGTGAACCCAAGGGTAGACAGCATGTCTTGGGAAGAGTTTGCAAACGAGTTTGCAGGATGGGCTTTTCCCGATAGTTCAAGGGAGCTAAAGATGATAGAGTTTGAGCAGTTGAGGCAGACCGATGATATGAGTGTAGAGGAGTTCACAGATAGATTCTTGGAGCTGTTGCCATTTGCAGGGCAAAATCTTGACACAGACCAGAAAAGGTCAAGGAGGTATATCATGAAACTCCACTCCAGATATTCCTCCTTGATCCAGTCAGCAGATAGGGAGAGCTTCCATGCCATAGTGGATATGGCCCGGAAAATGGAGGCCAGTGCCATCGTTCAGGGAACAGTTAAGCAGTCAGTGGCACAGCCTTCTGGTTCTAAGACCCCAGGCTCTTCGTCTTTTAGTGCAGCAGCTTCAGGTAGCAAAAAGTGGAGTAATACCACTAGGAAGCCCAAGAAGAACAAGTTTTGGAACAAGGTCAAGTCCAGTCTGGGACTAGGGAGTGGCTCGAGCTTTGGTGCGGATAATGCAGTTTGTGCAAAGTGTGGTAGGCCACACAGGGGAGTTTGCCGGGCTGGGACAGCAGCCTACTTCAGATGCGGGCAAGAGGGACACATGGCTCGGGAGTGTCCTAGGGCAGCCTTTGGAGCACAGTCTCAGCAGACAGCTTATGGTAGTGTGGCTCAGCTAGCATCTCCAGCCGCGACTCAGGCCAGTGGCAGAGGCAGAGGGAGAGGGGCAGACTCTTCTTCAGCGGGTTTCAGAGGTGAAGGTCCATCAGCTCCAGCACGGATCTTCACAATGACTCAGCAGGAGGCAGATGCATCTAACACCGTGGTGGCAGGTAACTTAGTCATTGGTTGTTCAGATGTGTATGCCTTGATGGACCCTGGTGCATCTCATTCTTTTATTGCTCCGAGAGCCGTTCAGAGGCTGGGGTTGATGATCTCTAAGTTAGAGTGTCCTCTCTAGGTCAGTGGACCCAAGTGTGATCCATCAGTGGCAGAGTCAGTCTGCCAGTGCAGTCCAGTCTTTGTTGAGGGGAGATGCCTTTCCGCCGACCTTGTGGTTCTAGACTTGACAGATTTTGACGTCATTCTAGGGATGGATTGGTTATCTACCCATGGTGCTACCTTGGACTGCAGGAACAAGGTAGTCAGGTTCAGAGGTCAGGATGGGTCAGAGGTTGTCTTCATGGGAGACAGGAGGGGTACACCTAGAGGTCTGATATCAGCTCTTCAGGCTCGTAGCTTACTTAGGAAGGGATGTCAGGGGTATTTGGCTCATGTGAGAGAGCTTAGCAGTCAAGTTAGAGAGCCCGCCTCGGTGCCAGTGGTTAGAGAGTTTCTAGACGTCTTCCCAGACGAGCTGCCAGGTTTACCACCTGCTAGGGAGATAGAGTTCGAGATAGAATTGATGCCTGGAACCCGACCGATCTCTATCCCTCCCTACAGGATGGCTCCAGCAGAGTTGAAGGAATTGAAAGAACAGTTGCAAGAGCTGGTAGAAAAGGGCTTCATCCGACCGAGCACCTCACCTTGGGGTGCACCAGTCTTGTTTGTCAGAAAGAAGGATGGATCCCTTAGGCTTTGTATCGACTACAGGCAGTTGAACAAAGTCACTACCAAGAATAAGTACCCGTTGCCTAGGATCGACGATCTATTTGATCAGCTAGCCGGAGCAGATTATTTCTCCAAAATAGATCTGAGATCGGGGTACCATCAGCTAAGGATAAGAGAAGAAGATGTGCCAAAGACAGCTTTCAGGACCAGATATGGGCATTTTGAAATCCTTGTAATGCCGTTCGGGTTAACCAACGCCCCTGCAGCATTCATGGATCTCATGAACAGGGTGTTTAGCCAATACTTGGATCACTTTGTTATTGTCTTCATAGATGATATCTTAGTGTATTCCAGGAATGCAGAGGAGCATGCCCATCATCTGAGGTTGGTTCTGCAGACCTTGAGGGAATATGGCTTGTATGCCAAGTTCTCAAAGTGTGAGTTCTAGCTGAGGAGCATTTCATTCTTGGGGCATGTAGTGTCAGAGAATGGGATAGAGGTGGACCCCAATAAGGTAGAAGCTGTGGCTAACTGGCCTAGACCCACTTCAGTGACGGAGATCAGGAGTTTCTTGGGTTTGGCAGGTTACTACAGGAGGTTCGTTCAGGACTTCTCGAAAATAGCAGCTCCTCTGACCAGATTAACCAGGAAGAATCAAAAGTTTGTGTGGACCGACCAGTGCGAAGAGAGTTTTGAAGAGCTTAAGAAGAGGTTGACTTCAGCACCAGTGTTAGCTCTGCCATCTAGTGATGAGGACTTTACAGTCTTCTGTGATGTGTCCCGTGTGGGACTGGGTTGTGTACTGATGCAGAATGAGAGGGTGATTGCTTATGCTTCTAGACAGCTGAAGAAGCACGAGTTGAATTACCCCACGCATGACCTAGAGATGGCAGCAGTAATCTTTGCACTCAATATGTGGAGGCACTACCTCTATGGGGTAAAATGTGAGATCTTTACAGATCATAAGAGCCTGCAGTACATCCTGAGTCAAAGAGATTTGAACTTGAGACAGAAGAGATGAGTAGAGCTGCTGAGTGACTATGATTGCAAGATTCAGTATCATCCGGGTAAGGCGAATGTCGTGGCAGACGCCCTAAGCCGGAAGTCGCTAGGCAGTCTATCCCACATCACGGCAGAGAGGAGACCAGTGGTGAAGGAGTTTTACCAGCTCATTGATGAAGGTCTACAGTTGGAGTTGTCTGGTACAGGTGCTTTAGTGGCCCGGATGAGAGTGACACCTGTGTTTCTGGAGCAAGTGGCTCAGAAACAGCATGAGGACCCAGAGTTAGTAAAGATTGCCAGGACTGTTCAGTCAGGCAAGGACAGTGAGTTCAGATTTGACAGTAAGGGGATCCTCCGCTATAGGAGCAGACTTTGTGTACCAGATGACATAGGGCTAAAAGGAGACATTATGAGGGAGGCTCATAATGCAAGATACAGCATTCACCCCGGAGCCACCAAAATGTACCAAGATTTGAAGAAAGTTTATTGGTGGCCAGCGATGAAGAAAGAAGTGGCACAATTTGTGTCAGCCTGCGAAGTGTGTCAGAGGGTGAAGCTGGAACATCAGAAGCCGGCTGGAATGCTTAACCTGCTACCTATTCCAGAGTGGAAATGGGAGAATATAGCTATGGACTTCGTAGTGGGGTTACCGGCGACGTCCAACAGATTGGACTCCATATGGGTGATTGTGGACAGACTCACCAAATCTGCTCACTTCATCCCTATCAGGAGTGGCTACTCTGTGGACAAGTTGGCGCAGGTATATGTGGATGAGATCGTCAGACTGCATGGGGTTCCTGTTTCAATAGTGTCTGATAGAGGGCCCCAGTTCACCTCTAGGTTTTGGCGGAGTCTGCAGAATGCCATGGGTACCAGGTTGGATTTCAGTACTGCCTTCCACCCCCAGACGGACGGACAATCAGAAAGGACCATCCAGACCATAGAGGATATGCTTAGAATGTGTGTGCTGGACTTTGGCGGTTCTTGGAGGCAGCATGTATCTTTGGTGGAGTTTGCCTACAATAACAGCCATCATGCTAGCATCGGGATGGCTCCATATGAAGCTTTATATGGAAGGAAGTGCAGGTCACCTGTTTGCGGGGAAGAAGTTGGAGAAAAGGCCTTGGCAGGGCCTGAGCTAGTAGAGATTACCAGCAGAGTGGTACCCGTAATCAGAGAAAGAATCAAGACTGCTGCAAGCAGACAGAAGAGTTATGCAGACATCCGCAGACGGCAGGTAGAGTTTCAGGAGGGGGATCTGATATTGCTCAAGGTGTCTCCAATGAAAGGAGTGGTTCGGTTCGGAAGGAAAGGTAAACTGGCTCCACAGTACATCGGACCCTTTGAAGTCTTGTAAAAGATTGGGAATGTGTCATACAAGCTGGATTTACCTGCTTCAATGGAAAGAATCCATCTGGTTTTCCATGTTTCCATGTTGAGAAAGTTCGTGTCAGATCCGGGCAAGGTTCTTAGTGAGCCTGATGTGGAGATCCAATAAGATCTCACCTATGTTGAGCAGCCAATACGGATCCTAGACACCCAGATCAGGAAGCTGAGAAACAAGGAAATCCCGATGGTGAAAGTCCTTTGGAACCACCACAATATGGAAGAATGCACTTGGGAGACACGGGAGTCCATGCTCCAGCAATACCCTTATCTTTTCTAAGGTTAGTTTCTTATATGTTTCATGTGTTTTATGTGTATGTTATGTTGTTTGCCATGCTATGTGCTAGTTGAGGAACATTCGGGGACGAATGTTCTTAAGGGGGGAGAATGTAATACCCGGCTAGACTCCGGTATCGGAATTCCTACCGTCCGGTGGAATCTCGGATGTCGGAAGCCTCTAGTAGGGTAGAAACATGTTTTCATAAAATGTTTTAATGTTTTTCATGGTTTTAAGTAAAGAGGAAATGAGTTTTTGAATGAAAACAACCTTGGAGGAAAACCCAGGTTCGGCCGCCGAAACTCAAAGTTCGGCCGCCGAACATGCATGCATTTCGGGTGAGCCTTAGGCCCCCGAAGGCATAAGTGAGGGAAGCCCAGGTTCGGCCGCCGAACCTCAAGTTTGGCCGCCGAACATGGCATGCATGCGGAGGCACGTTCGGCTCCCGAATGTGGCCTGGCCAGCCACTATAAAAGAGCCCCTTAGCCGAAATGGGCGAGCTTTCTCCCCATTTTCGGCCAAGGTGAGCGCTTCCGCCGTTCCTCACCAACTTTGAGTTCTTTCCTTCAAATCTTTCACCATTTTCTCTAGTTTTCACTCTATTTTGAAGATTTTTGAGTTTAAAGCGAGTTTTGGAGCTTTGAGGTTCAAGAACTCAAATCTCTCCCATCTCCGAGCTAGGGTCATCTCTCTCTCGATCTTCAAGAGGTAAGAGCCGATCTTAAGCTCATTTCATGTTTAAAGTAAGTTTTATGCAAGATCTATGGGGTAGAATGCATGTTTAGCTCATAGTTAGGTTTTTGAGTTTATGTTGTGTTTATGAGCAATGTGTTGTTGTTGTGTGTTGTAGTTGGGGTTTAAGTTAGTTTGAAGCCCCTATGAGCCAATGTATGTATATTTGCATGATTTGAATGAGTTATATGCATGTTGGAAGTTTTGGAGGCAAATATGCATAGAAGAGCTGAGTTTCTGCCATTCTGGGAGAAACCAGGTTCAGCAGCCGAAGGAACTTTCGGCCGCCAAACCCTCCTGCAGCATTCGACTGCCGAAGCTTGCCCCCGAAAGGAGACTTTCGTCTCTGTCTGGGAGTTTCGGCCGCCGAAAGTGCCGCCGAACATGCATGAGTTTCGCCTCTGTCTAGGAGTTTCGGCCGCCGAAGGTGCCGCCGAACCTGCCTGACTTTCGGCTCTGGGGGGACTTTCGGCCGCCGAACCTGCTGCCGAAAGTGCCCTGTCCAGCCTTCCTTTGCATGTTTTTGCATGATTTTTTTAAGGTGTTTTAGGGGGTTTTTGGGCGATGTTTTTAGAGTTATATTCCAGTTGTTTGGTCCCTCATTTGAGTCCACCTGTGTAGGTTCGGACCCGAGGAACCGAGGACCCCAGCAGTGAGTTCAGCTACTTCTGAGTCAGTAGAGCTTCAGCCAGAGGTGATTAGAATAAACCTTTATGTTTTTAAAGCAAATGAATTATACAATTGAGCATGTTCATGCATCATGAATGCCATGTGATGAATTAGGTTGTTTGCATTAGAATTCACGAATATGTTGCATTGCATTTATGATGTTGATGTGGATTTGTTATTGAATGATCCTTTAGTCCTCATATGGTATGATGATGCTACGGCATGATATGGTATGGAAGTCCAGGTTGTACCCATTCTACGTCCCTGGCACTATGTAAGAGAAAGTCCAGGTTGTACCCATTCTACGTCCCTGGCACTATGTAAGAGAAAGTCCAGGTTGTACCCATTCTACGTCCCTGGCACATTGGTATGTATGATATGTTATGTTAAGAGAAAGACCGGTTATACCCATTCTACGTCCTGGCACTTTGGAATGTAGAGGACTACTGGTGACAATACCATCCGAGATGTGATTTGTTGTGATGTGTTGCATTACATGATGGCATGAGATTTTAAATGTTGATTTCTATTATTCTGCTCACTGGGCTCTAGTAGCTCACCCCTTTTCCCTAATCCCCCAGGATTGCAGGTACGGGCTAGACAGAGAAGTCAAGAAGAGTAAAGTCTTGTAATTGTAATAGTTAGAAAGTGGACATGATAAATTGTAAGATAATGTATAACTGAATAGTTATGTTATGTATAATGATATTGAGGATTAGAAGTTGTGCTTGACCCTATAGATGTTGTAATCCCTTTTTGTTACATGATCTTAATGTTTATTGATGACTATGTTTAGCCAACTCAACACATGTTATGCCACCCATTGGGGGCATTGATGAGATCCCACTGAGGGGTCAAGTTTATGATTATGTATATGTTCAGTGCATGCACAGGTTGAGTTTGGTGTTTGATAGAATGTATGAAAGAAAAGTTTTAATTTTTATGTATGTTGTTGATCATGTATGGGATTAAACAGGTTTACAGGTTGCATGTCAGGGTTGCTACGGGTCCCGGCGGCCTTAAGCCGATCTGGATCCTAGCGCCGGTAGCGGTCCGATTTTCGGATCGTTACAAAGACCATAAACTGGGGACATATCATGTGGATATTTCATGGCATCATAGACATTGTACTTAATGACTTCTTCTTCAAATTCCATGGTAAGAGTACCATCATGCACATCAATTTTAGTTCTAGCAATACTCAAGAAAGGACGTCCAAGAAGAATGTCAGAACTAGTATTGCAACTATTTTCCTTAGTATCAATCACATAAAAATCAGTAGGAAAGACAAGTTCATCTACTTGGACTAAGACATCTTCAAGAACACCTATGGGGTGTACCACAGATCTATCAGCCAATTGTATCACAACTCTTGTTTCTTTGAGTGCACATGCATTGAGAGATTTATAGATGGAGAGAGGCATGACATTGATAGATGCACCAAGATCACACATGGCTTTCTTGATACTAACATTCCCAATTTTGCAAGAGATAGCAAACATACCTTTGTCCTTGCATTTGGTAGGGAGTTCTCTTTTAATGACAGCATTAACTACCTCTCCTACACTTACTTTTTCTCTTTCAGCAAGCTTCCTTCTATTGGTACAAAGTTCTTTCAGAAATTTGGCGTACCTAGGAATCTGCTTGACAGCATCTAGCAGTGGTATGTTGATCTCCACTTTTATGAAAGTCTCAAGAATCTCCTTTTCCTCTTTTTCTTTTTGTGTTCTTTCAAATCTTTTCGGAAAAGGAGGTGGGATGTGAAAGCTTACCTTTGGATCATTCTTGTGCGCATGAGGTGGTTCTGATTGAGATGGAGAGGCTTCAGGTGGCCTTGGTTCTTGCGCAGGGGGTGTCCTTGGTTCAACTTCCTTCTCTTGCTCATGATTAGCATCTTGAAGCTCTTTGCCACTTCTCAAAGTGATGGCATTAACATTTTGTCTAGGGTTAGTTTCAGTCTGAGAAGGGAGCTTACCTTGGGATTCAGATCTGCCGATGGATGCAGCTAGTTGGCCTATTTCTTGTCGCATGCCTTGCATGGTGTTGACCATTGTTTCTATCATAGTTTGCATAATCTTTTCAAGGTTCTGATTTGGATTTGAAGGTGCTGGTTGGGCTTGGTTTCTTTGGTAACTTTGGTAATTCTAATCACTGTTGCTCTTTCCATAGCTAAAATTGGGGTGGTCTCTCCAACCTGGATTGTATGTATTGGAATATGGATCATATCTAGGTTGGTTGTTGTACCTCCCAATTGCATTGACTTGCTGATTGTCTTCTTGGAGGGTAGGACATTGATCAGTGGGGTGTCCTACATATAAGCAGATACCACATGGCCTAGGAGGCTAGGGTGCTTGAATCTGTTGCACAACTTCTATAGCAATATTTTTCATAACAGATGTTAGTTCAGACATGGTGGGAAAACTTACCTCATTGGCCCTTTGTAGTTGCCTTTCTTCTCCATACTGCCTAGATGAGGCTGCAAGAGTAGATATCAGTTCTTTCATTTCCCTTGGTGACTTGTCTAGGATAGATCCTCCACAGGCTACATTTATGAGTTTCCTTTCTGATGGAATCAATCCTCCATAGAAGAACTGAATGAGAGCTTTGTCTGACATATCATGTGTGTGGACAACCTGTACATAGTCTTTCAAACCTTTTCCAATAATCATATAAGTCCTCAGTTGGTCTTTGCCTTATGCTAGTGATTTCTCTTATTATGCCAATTGATTTAGATGGTGGGAAGTATTTGTCCAAAAAGGCTTGGACCATATCATCCCAAGAAGTTATAGATCCAGGTGGCAAATAAAATAACCAATCCTTAGCATGGTCATCTAATGAAAAAGGGAAAGCTCTTAGTTTAACATGATCTTCAGAGATCCCTTAAGGTCTCATGGATGAGCAAATAATTTTAAATTCTTTTAAGTGCTTATGTGGATTTTCATTCTCTCTACATCTAAACTTAGGAAGAATATTTATCAAACCTGTCTTGAGTTCAAAGGGAACTGTAAGTGGTGGATAGGTGATGCAAAGTGGAGTATAATCACCTATAGGAGTTGCTAACTCCCTCATGGTTCTTTCTCTTTGTGCTTGTGGCCTATTTGCTGGGTTTTCTTGAACCATTTGGTTCTGGACAGCATGTCCATTATGGGCAGCAGCTGGTGCTTGAGGTTCTGCCATTGGTGCAAGATTTGGTTGCTGGAGTTCAGGACTTTCGGCGGCCGAATGTTGGGATGGTTCGGCGGCCGAAGGTTGGGCAGAAGGTTCTGCATTTGAGGCTTGCTTTCCTAGCCTTCTGATGGTGCGTTCAATTTTTGGATCAAAGGGCAGAGTGTCCCTACTTTCAGATCTGGTCATGAAAGAAAAATAAACAAACAAGTAAAATCAATTCCCCGGCAACGGCGCCAATTTTTGACAGGAGCGGTTGTCGAAGCCGGTAAAAAATAACCTTCTTGGTTACCTACAATTTACAGCTGCAGATAGTGGTGAAGGATCGTATCCACAGAGAATTGATTACCTATTTATTTATCTCAATCAAGACCAATAGAACTACTTGAAAGCACAAGTGAACGCAAGTAATCAAAGAGAAATAGAAACAAGTGCAAGAAAAGTAAAAAGGGGGGGTTTTGAGATTGATTTGTCTAACAACTATTGAAAACAATTAAAACAGCAAGTAATCAAAATAAAACAAGAAATCAATATGGGAAAAGTCTAGTTGAAGATATGGATCCACTTTGGTTGTTTGGGTTGATCATTGAAACATGGTTATCTTGATTGATTCAATAGGTTGGTTATGGGGGTGGAAGACGCTTCTCACCACCATGTCTTTCCTTATGAACAAATTGATTAGGGAACGTCCTCTAACCAAATACTAATCAACAAATTGCCAAGGAACGTCCTTGGGCCTTAGGCATCAAAACAATTGCCAATTGCATGAAGAACTAGAAAGATCCAAACCCTAACTACTCAAACGCATGAGATGATGTTAGATCATATAATTTCTTGGGTTTTTACACCAAGTGTTCTATGGACAGAATATTTCCAGCAATTACGGACTAACAAATATCCTAATCCAACAATTAATTAACTTTGCAATCAAGAATCAAGTGGCCAATTTGATCAAAACAACAAAGCAATCTTAGAATTAAGCATCAATTGCATGAATATTGAATAAAATCAAAGACAAAAGTTTCTGTTCAGATCTCACAACCCTTTAAACAACCTTAGTTTCAACCAAACTTCAACTAGAAAGAGGGTTTCAGCCACTCATGGCTGAACCAAAACAGAAAATAAAAGAAAAGAAGAAGAAAAGATGAAGAACTAAAGTGTGGAGAGAGGCTTTGGAGCCTTGACGAATTCTTGGAGAAGAGGTGGAACCAAATCTGCCTCTTCTTGTCTTCTTGAAGCCTTTAAATAGATCTTGAGAGGTTCCTTAGGGTTTGGTAGCAGTCCATGAGTCTTTTAGAGGCTGTCCAAAGTGCCTTTGGTCCCATATGTGCCTTCTTTGTGCATGGGTGAAGGCAAAAACGAGATGCATGTGAATGGAGGCAAGTGGGGGCTCTTTGGTCTTTTCAATTGCTGCCCAAGGTCTTCAAGATGTTTCCTAAAGAGTTAAGAGGCTGCCCATGCACTAATAAGGAAGGTGGAGCCTCCTTTTGAATTTTGAATGTGCATGATACTAAGTGGGAAACATGTGATTTTTGGATTTGGCTTCCTTAATAAGCTTGATCTTGAAATCCAATATTTGAATGTGAATCTTGAAGATTTGGATCTCAAAATACTTCCCTTGTTTGGCTCCTCAAATATGGCAACTTGAGATATGGCTTCTTGAATGAGGAAAGAGAGTGTTGAGAGTGATTTTCGGCTGCCTAAAATGAGTTTCGGAGGCTGGACTTTCGGCTCTGGACGCAAGGTTTGGCGGTCGAAGGTGCCCTCAAAGGTGGGTGACTTTCGCCTCTGGACTTGACTTTAGGCCGCCGAAAGTGCCCCCGAAAGTGGGTGACTTTCGGCTTCCGAAAGTGCTTCCGAAGGTGCTTCCGAAAGTGGCTGTTTTTCGGCATTCTTTGGCACTTTTAAGAGCATTTTCTTCAAATTGTTTCTTCACACCTAATATTTGCAAAACATGATTAAAACCACAAAATTAGGTAGAATAGGTGCAAATAAACATCAATAAGATTATGAAAATATGGACTAAAATATGCTCTATCAGCAGGTTAGGCTTCCGAAAGTTTCAAAGGTTCGGCCGCCGAACCTCATGTTCGGCCGCCGAACTTGCATGAGTTTTGGAGGCACTTTAGGCTGCCGAAAGGTGGTCTGCCAGCCCCTATATAAGAGCTCCATGGCTGAAACGGGCGAGTTTTCTCCCCATTTTCGGCCACGGTGAGTTTTTGCTCTCCCATGGTTCGTTTTTTATGTTTTTCCTTCGATCTTTCATGTTTTAACAGGTTTTATGTTGATTTGAAGATATTTGAACAAAAGAGCGAGTTTTGGAAGCTTGGAGACCAAAGAGTTGAGATCTCTCCCATCTCCAAGTTGGATCGTCTCTCCTCTCGTTCTTCAAGAGGTAAGAGTAGATCCATAGTTCCTTTAATGTTTTAAGTAAGTTTTATGAAGTTTCTTGGGGTAGAAATGCATGTGTAGGTTTATGTGGAGTTTATGGGTTTACTGTGCGTTTATTAACAATGTATATTGGATATGCATGTTTGATGTGTTGTAGATGGGGTTTAGGATAGTTTAAAGCCCCTAGGAGCTTGAATGCTTGAGTATGCATGTTATAGAATAGGAAAATGCATGATTGAATGAGTTGGGAGGCATTTATGCATGTTGAGCTGAGTTTCTGCCCTTTTGGGAAGAACTCAGGTTTCGGCCGCCGAACCTGCCTTTGGTAGCATGTATCGGCTGCCGAAACCTGCTCCCGAAAGTAGACTTTCAGCTCTGTAAGGGAGTTTCGGCCGATGAAGGTGCTGCCAAACATGCATGAGTTTCGTCTCTGGAGGGAACCTTCGGCCGCCGAAAGTGCTGCCGAAGGTGCATGACTTTCGGCTCTGGAGGGCCTTTCGGCCGCCGAACCTGCTGCCGAAAGTGCCCTGTTCAGCTCTCCTTTGCATAATTTATGTGATTGTTTTAAGGTATTTTAGGGGGTTTTTGGGGAGTATTTTAGAGTCATGTTTATGTATGTTAGGTCCCTCATTTGAGTCCACCTGTGTAGGTTCAGACCCGAGGAACAGAGGACCCCAGCAGTGAGTTCAGCTGCTTCTGAGTCTGTTAGAGCTTCAGCCAGAGGTGAGTGGAATATCTTATTTCGTTCCAAAGTAAATAAATAAATTCTGAGCATGATACACGCATCATGAATGCCATGAGATATACTAGGGTGCTTGCATTAGAATTCACGAATATATTGCATTGCATAATATGTTGTTGATATGGGTGAATGTTGGATGATCCTTTAGCCGCACTACGTTATGATATGATGTGATACGGTATGGAAGACCAGTGAGGCCCATTTTACGCCCCTGGCACTATGTAAGAGAAAGACCAGTGAGGCCCATTCTACGCCCCTGACATATTGGAATGTTATGTTATGAATGTAATGTAAGAGAAAGACCAGTGAGGCCCAGTCTACGCCCCTGGCACTATTGGAATCAGTAATGGGCTACTGGTGACAAGTTCATCCTTGATGTAAATTGTTTGTGATATGTTGCATTTCATGAAAGCATGAAATTTAAATTGAATGTTTAATTATTCTGCTCACTGGGCTTTATAGCTCACCCCTCTCCCTTAACCCCCCAGGTTTGTAGGTACAGGGTAGACCAGGAGGTCAGCAGGAGTAGAGTCATGTTATTGTAATAGCTAGATGTGGACATGGATATGATGTAATGTAAAAGTATGATATAGAAATGATATGTAAAGATGCTTATGGAAGTTTAGAGTTGTGCTTGACCATAGTATTATGTTAATCCCTTTTTTGTACATGATCTTAATGTTTAATGATGATTATTGTAAACCAAACTTAATTTATGTTATGTCACCTCATTGGAGCATTGATGAGGACTCCAAGGTGGGGTTAATGTTTATGTTTATGAATAGTGCATGCACAGGTTGAGTTTGGTGATTGAATGGAAAGAAAAGTTCAAAATTTTTATGTATGTTGTTGATCATGTATGGGATTAAAAAGGTTCACAGGATGAATGTTTGGCTTGCTACGGGTCCCGGCGGCCTTAAGCCGATCTGGATCCTAGCGCCGGTAGCGGTCCGATTTTCGGGTCGTTATATTGTTGTACCTGTTTAAAAACATCCACATGTTTTTTTTCCAAGTTGCTTGCTGCAATACTGTTGTGAGAACCTATAGGAAGGGCAATAAGATCAACTGTATGCGTTGGGACTTTCCTATACATAACTGCAAACTGTGATATCTTTGTTGAGCTATGGACAACACTGTTGTAAGCAAATTCTACTTGGACAAGAGCAAGATCCCAAGCAATTTTCTTGTTACTGCAGATGCAGCGCAGAAGATTGCCAAGCGTGCGGTTCTCCACTTCGGTTTGTTCATCAGTTTGGGGATGGGCAGCACTGCTATATTGAAGTTCAGTTCCAAAATGTTTCCATAAAGTCATCCAGAAATGAGCTAGAAACTTCATATATTTGTCAGAAGTAATGGTTTTGGGGACGCCATGTAAGCGAACAATCTCCTGGAAAAACAGTTTTGCCACATGAAAAGCATCATTAGTTTGCTTGCAAGTGATAAAATGCGCCATTTCAGAGAACCTATGAAGAACAACAAAAATGGAATCAGATCCATGTTGAGTACATGGAAGACCAAGAACCAAATCCATAGACAAGTCCTCCCAGAGATTTGCTGGAATAGGCAATGGAGTGTATAAGTCCGTATTCTGCGAATGTCCCTTATGAGTTTGACGAACTGGGCACTTTTGGACCATCCGACCTATATCCCTTTTTAATTATGGCTAGTAAAAACACTCCGCCAACCCGGCAACAGTCTTATCACGCCCCAAATGACCACTCAAATCTCCTCTATAGACCACCCGAATCAATTTTTTTTTGCAAAGAAGATCAAGGAATGCATAACTTGTTCTCCTTAAACAGAAAGCCATCATGTATCAAAAAACCATCAGCAGGCTCGTGAGCATGGACTCTAGCCCATATATCAGTAAAGTCATCATCTGTAGTATATAAAACCTTCAGAAATTCAAAACCTACAACCTCCTGATTAACTGTAATCAACATAGCAGCCCTCCTACTCAAAGCATCTACCACCTTATTACTATAGCCAGGTTTATGTTTTATGATATATGAAAGGCTCCAAAATAAGCTGCCCATCGAGCATGCACCTTATTCACATCTGCTTCATCCGACTTCAAATTCTATTGACCTCAATTATTGGACCTTCATTAATCCACCCGACTTTGTATGGCGAAGGGTGCGGCTATGTAGGTAACTGCAATTTCTCCATCAATTGCTTAGCTATCAGATTCTCACAATTGCAACTATCTATAATTAGCCTGCAAATTGCCTCTCCTACTCGACACTTTGCTTGGAAAATCTTCCTCCTTTGCATCTCATCCTCCTGTTTTGTCGAGCATGAGATTTTCTTGACCACATATGTAACGACCCGAAAATCGGACCGCTACCGGAGCTAGGATCCGGGTCGACTTAAGGCCGCCGGGACCCGTAGCAAGCCTAACATGCATCCTGTTTACCTGTTTAATCCCATACATGATCAACAACATACATAAGAATTTAAAACTTTTCTTTTCACATACATCAACCAAACTCAACCTGTGCATGCACTGATCATAACATAAACATAATCATGACCCCTCTGTGGGATCTCATCAATGCCCCAATGGGCAAAACATCATATGTTGAGTTGGTCTACATAAACATCATAAAAAGATTTAAGATCATGTATTAAAAGGAATACCTCATACATAAAGTCAAGCACAATCTCTAATCCTCAATATCATTACATGACTGAAACTGTACTTTTACATAACATTAATACATTTATCATGTCCACACTATCTATTACATACACATGACTTCATTACTCTAATGGATCTCCTGGTCTACCCTGCACCTGCAATCCTGGGAAAATTGGGAGAGGGGTGAGCTACTAGAGCCCAGTGAGCAGAATAATAGAAAACGACATTTAAGTCTCATGCCATTATGTAATGCAACACATCACAACTAATCACATCTCGGATGGTATTGTCACCAATAGTCCTCTACATTCCAAAGTGCCGGGACGTAGAATGGGTACAACCGGTCTTTCTCTTAACATAACATATCATAACATACCAATGTGCCAGGGACGTAGAATGGGTACAACCTGGACTTTCTCTTACATAGTGCCAGGGACGTAGAATGGGTACAACCTGGACTTCCATACCATCTCATGCCGTAGCATCATCATACCATATGAGGACTAAAGGATCATTCAATGACCAATCCACATCAACATCATAAATGCAATGCAACATATTCGTGAATTCTAATGCAAACAACCTAATTTATCACATGGCATTCATGATGCATGAACATGCTCAACTTTATAATTCATTTGCTTTAAAAACATAAAGGTTTATTCTACTCACCTCTGGCTAGCTCTGACAAAGACTGATGCAGCTAACTCACTGCTGGGGTCCTCGATTCCTCGGGTCCGAACCTACACAGGTGGACTCAAATGAGGGACCAAACAACTAGAACATAACTCTAAAAATATCCCCCCAAAACCCCCTAAAACATCATGAAACAATCATAGAAAAACATGCAAGAAATGGCTGAACAGGGCAGGTTCGGCGGCACCTTCGGCGGCCGAAAGTCCCTCCAGAGCCGAAACCCAGGCAGGTTCGGCGGCACCTTCGGCGTCCGAAAGTCCCAGACAGAGACAAAAGTCTCTTTTCGGGGGCAACTTCGGCAGCCGAAAGGCCTGCCTCCCCAGCCATGTTCGGCGGCCGAAAGTTCCTTCGGCTGCCGAACCTGGTTTCTGCCAAAGGGCAGAAACTTGGCTCCTTCAAGCACACTTGCCTCCAAAACTTCCAATCATGCATTTAGCTCAACCAAAATATGCAAATATACATACATTGGCTCCTAGGGGTTTCAAACTAACTTAAACCCCAACTACAACACACAACAACAACACAAATCCAACATACATTGCTCAAAACATAACATTAACTCAAAAACCTAACTATGAGCTAAACATGCATTCTACCCCATAGATCTTGCATAAAACTTACTTTAAACATGAAATGAGCTTAAGATCGGCTCTTACCTCTTGAAGATCGAGAGAGAGACGTCCTAAACTCGGAGGTGGGAGGTTTTTGAGTTATTGAACCTCAAAGCTCCAAAACTTGCTTTAAACTCGAAAATCTTCAAAACAACGTAAAAACTTGTGAAAATCTTGAAAGATTTGAAGGAAAGAACTCAAGGATGGTGAAGAATGGCGGAAGGACTCACCTTGGCCGAAAATGGGGAAAAAGCTCGCTCGTTTTCGGCTAAGGGTCCCTTTTATAGTGGCTGGCCAGGCCACGTTCGGGGGCCGAAAGTGCCTCCGCATGCATGCCATGTTCGGCGGCCGAACTTGAGGTTCGGCGGCCGAACCTGGACTTTCCTCACTTATGCCTTCGGGGGCCTAAAGCACTCCCGAAGTGCATGCATGTTCGGCGGCCGAACTTTGAGTTTCGGCGGCCGAACCTGAGTTTCCTCCAAGGGTGTTTTTATTCAAAAACTCATTTCCTCTTTACTTAAAATCATCAAAAACATTAAAACATTTCATGAAAACATGGTTTTACCCTTCTAGAGGTCTCCGACATCCGAAATTCCACCGGACGGTAGGAATTCCGATACCGGAGTCTAGCCGGGTATTACATTCTCCCCCCCTTAAGAACATTCATCCCCGAATGTTCCTCAACTAGCACATAGCATGGCATACACATAACATACAAGAACTAACCTTAGAAAAGATAAGGGTATTGCTGGAGCATGGACTCCCGTGTCTCCCAGGTGCACTCTTCCATATTGTGGTGGTTCCATAGGACTTTCACCATCGGGATTTCCTTGTTTCTTAGCTTTCTGATCTGGGTGTCTATGATCCGTACTGGCTGCTCAACATAGGTGAGATCCTCTTGGACCTCCACATCAGGTTCACTAAGAACCTTGCTCGGATCCGACACAAACTTTCTTAACATGGAAACATGGAAAACCGGATGGATTCTTGCCATTGAAGCAGGCAAATCTAGCTTGTACGACACATTCCCAATCTTTTGCAAGATTTCAAAGGGTCCGATGTATCGCGGGGCTAGTTTACCTTTCTTCCCAAAGCGAACCACTCCTTTCATTGGAGACACTTTGAGCAATACCAGATCCCCCTCCTAAAACTCTATCTGCCTTCTGCGGATGTCTGCATAACTCTTCTGTCTGCTTGCAGCAGTCTTGATTCTCTCTCTGATTATGGGTACCCCCCTACTGGTAATCTCTACTAACTTAGGCCCTGCCAAGGCCTTCTCTCCAACTTCCTCCCAGCAAACAGGTGATCTGCACTTCCTTCCATATAAAGCTTCATATGGAGCCATCCCGATGCTAGCATGATGGCTGTTATTGTAGGCAAACTCCACCAAAGGTAGATGCTGCCTCCAAGAACCGCCAAAGTCCAGCACACACATTCTAAGCATATCCTCGATAGTCTGGATGGTCCTTTCGGACTGTCCGTCCGTCTGGGGGTGGAAGGCAGTACTGAAATCCAACCTAGTACCCATAGCATTCTGCAAACTCCGCCAAAACCTGGAGGTGAATTGGGGCCCTCTATCTGACACTATTGAAACAGGAACCCCATGCAGCCTGACGATCTCATCCACATATACCTGTGCCAACTTGTCCACAGAGTAGCCACTCCTGACAGGAATGAAGTGAGCATATTTGGTGAGTCTGTCCACAATCACCCATATGGAGTCCAATCTGTTGGACGTCGCCGGTAACCCCACTACGAAGTCCATAGCTATATTCTCCCATTTCCACTCTGGAATAGGTAGCGGGTTAAGCATTCCAGCCGGCTTCTGATGTTCCAGCTTCACCCTCTGACACACTTCGCAGGCTGACACGAACTGTGCCACTTCTTTCTTCATTGCTGGCCACCAATAAACTTTCTTCAAATCTTGATACATCTTGGTGGCTCCGGGGTGAACGCTGTATCTTGCATTATGAGCCTCTCTCATAATGTCTCCTTTTAGCCCTATGTCATCTGGTACACACAATCGACTCCCATAGCGGAGGATCCCCTTACTGTCAAATCTGAACTCACTGTCTTTGCCTGACTGAACAGTCCTATCAATCTTCACTAACTCTGGGTCCTCATGCTGTTTCTGAGCCACCTGCTCCAGAAACACGGGTGCCATTTTCATCAGGGCCACTAAAGCACCTGTACCAGACAACTCCAACTGTAGACCTTCATCAATGAGCTTGTAAAACTCCTTCACCACTGGTCTCCTCTCTGCCGTGATGTGGGATAGACTGCCTAGTGACTTCCGGCTTAGGGCGTCTGCCACAACATTCGCCTTACCCGGATGATACTGAATCTTGCAATCGTAGTCACTCAGCAGCTCTACCCATCTCCTCTGTCTCAAGTTCAAATCTCTTTGACTCAGGATGTACTGCAGGCTTTTATGATCTGTGAAGATCTCACATTTTACCCCATAGAGGTAATGCCTCCACATCTTGAGTGCAAAGATTACTGCTGCCATCTCAAGGTCATGCGTGGGGTAATTCAACTCATGCTTCTTCAGCTGCCTAGAAGCATAAGCAATCACCCTCTCATTCTGCATCAGCACACAACCCAGTCCCACACGGGACGCATCACAAAAGACTGTAAAGTCCTCATCACTAGATGGCAGAGCTAAAACTGGTGCTGAAGTCAACCTCTTCTTAAGCTCTTCAAAACTCTCTTCGCACTGGTCGGTCCACAGAAACTTCTGATTCTTCCTAGTTAGTATGGTCAGAGGAGCTGCTATTTTCGAGAAGTCCTGAACAAACCTCCTGTAGTAACCTGCCAAACCCAAGAAACTCCTTATCTCCGTCACTGAAGTGGGTCTAGGCCAGTTAGCAATAATTTCTGTCTTCTTGGCGTCCACCTCAATCGCATTCTCTGACACTACATGCCCCAAGAACGAAATGCTCCTCAGTCAGAACTCACATTTAGAGAACTTGGCATACAAGCCATGTTCCCTCAAGGTCTGTAGAACCAACCTCAGATGATGGGCATGCTCCTCTGCATTCCTGGAATACACTAAGATATCATCTATGAAGATAATAACGAAGTGATCCAGGTACTGGCTAAACACTCTGTTCATGAGATCCATGAATGCTGCAGGGGCGTTGGTTAACCCAAACGGCATTACAAGGAACTCAAAATGCCCATATCTGGTCCTGAAAGCTGTCTTTGGCACATCTTCTTCTCTGATCCTCAACTGATGGTACCCTGATCTTAGATCTATTTTGGAGAAACAACCTGTTCCGGCTAGCTGGTCGAATAGATCGTCGATCCTTGGCAATGGGTACTTATTCTTGGTAGTGACTTTGTTCAACTGCCTGTAGTCGATACAAAGTCTAAGGGATCCATACTTCTTTCTGACAAACAAGACTGGGGGTGCTCGGTCGGATGAAGCCCTTTTCTACCAACTCTTGCAACTGTTCCTTCAATTCTTTCAACTCGGTTGGAGCCATCCTATAGGGAGGGATAGAGATCGGTCGGGTTCCAGGCATCAGTTCTATCTCGAACTCTATCTCCCTACCAGGTGGTAAACCTGGCAGCTCGTCTGGGAACACATCTAAGAACTCTCTAACCACTGGCACTGAGGCAGGCTCTCTGACCTGACTACTAAGCTCTCTCACATGAGCCAAATACCCCTGACATCCCCTCCTGAGCAACCTATGAGCCTGAAGAGCTGATATCAGACCTCTAGGTGTACCCCTCTGTCTCCTCTGAAGACAACCTCAAACCCATCCTGACCTCTGAACCTGACTACCTTGTCCCTGCAGTCCAAGGTACCACCATGAGTAGATAACCAGTCCATCCCTAGAATGACGTCAAAATCTGTCAAATCTAGAACCACTAGGTCGGCGGACAAGCATCTTCCCTCAACAAACACAGGACTACACTGGCAGACTGACTCTGCCACTGATGGGTCACACTTGGGTCCACTGACCCAGAGAGGACACTCTAACCCAGAAGTCATCAGACCTAACCTCCCCACGGCTCTCGGAGCAATAAAAGAATGAGATGCACCAGGGTCCATCAAGGCATACACATCTGAACAACCAATGATTAAATTACCTGCCACCACGGTGTTAGATGCATCTGCCTCCTACTGAGTCATTGTGAAGATCCGTGCTGGAGCTGATGGACCTTCACCTCTGAAACCCACTGAAGAAGAGGCAGCCCCTCTCCCTCTGCCTCTGCCACTGGCCTGAGTCACGGCTGGAGCTGCTGGCTGAGCCACACTACCAGAAGCTGTCTGCTGAGACTGTGCTCCAAAAGCTGCCCTAGGACACTCCCGAGCCATGTGTCCCTCTTGCCCGCATCTGAAGCAGGCTGCTGTCCCAGCCCGACAAACTCCCCTGTGTAGCCTACCACACTTTGCACAAACTGCATTATCCGCGCCAGAGCTTGAGCCACTCCCTAGTCCCAGACTAGACTTGATCTTGTTCCAAAACTTGTTCTTCTTGGGCTTCCTAGTGGTGTTACTCCACTTTTTGCTACCTGAAGCTGCTGCACTGAAAGAAGAAGAGCCTGGGGTCTTGGAACCAGAAGGCTGTGCCACTGACTGCTTAACTGTTCCCTGAACGATGGCACTGGCCTCCATTTTCCGGGCCATATCCACTATGGCGTGGAAGCTCTCCCTATCTGCTGACTGGATCAAGGAGGAATATCTAGAGTGGAGTTTCATGATATATCTCCTTGACCTTTTCTGGTCTGAGTCAAGATTTTGCCCTGCAAATGGCAACAGCTCCAAGAATCTGTCTGTGAACTCCTCTACACCCATCTCATCAGTCTGCCTCAATTGCTCAAACTCTATCATCTTTAGCTCCCTTGAACTATCTGGGAAAGCCCATCCTGCAAACTCGTTTGCAAACTCCTCCCATGACATGCTGTCTACTTTCGGGTTCACATAATTCTTGAACCACTCTCGTGCCTTCTTGCACTTAAGAGTGAACCCAGCCATCTGAATGGCTCTACTAGCATCAGCCCCAATCTCATCCGTGATCACCTTAACCCTCTCAAGATACACAAACGGGTCATCCCCTTTTTCATACTGAGGAGCACCCAGTTTCATGTAGTCGGTCATCTTGACCTTGCTCCCACTGGCTGAGCTAGGTCTAGAAGGTTGAGTAACTGGGGCTGCTGGTTCTGTAGGTGGTGGAGGTGGTGCAATATTTTCTGAAGTAGGGTTTGGATAGTAAGGTGGGGGTGGATACATTGGGTATTGTGAATATGGTGGGTAGTAGGGTGGGTATGGCATCTGTGTGGGATAAGGGGTGAAGCTAGGGTAATCCGATGTACCTCCCATCGAATACCCGGGATTTTGTGAGAAGTGTGGGTAGTGGGGTGGCTGAACAAATCCCGAGGCCTGAGTGCCTCCTTGGGACTCTCCCATTCCCTCTTCTGACATACTAACTCCCAAACTGCCATCCCTCCTCTGCTCTATATCCATATCATCCCCCATGCCTTCTGACATTCCTCCCTGAACTGTTCCTCTGACTGATCTGCTTCTACCCAGATCCAAAGACCTTCTAGGGTCTCTTACTGCTCTTTCTCTGTTAGACCTACTAGACATTGCCCTACGCAATGTAGGAGGACGGGCGCCCATGCCCTCATCCTCAGGTGGCACTCCAGTCAATCGTGCAGATCGACGAGTTCCTCTCATCCTGTTTTCTGAAAAACAGTGCAGATAACAAGCAAACATTAGCATCATATGGTTCATGTGGGCACACATGAACCCTCATCACATACATAACATTCATATCATAGCATTAATGCACATGTATAAAATCATGGCATTTCACATCATCAAACAAGACAGGACTCCACATCCTATCCTAGTGGACATGATCTTCCTATTGTGCTTGACCTTCTATAACATCTATGAGCCCGACACTCTGGTCCGACCATATGAACCTAGGGCTCTGATACCATTCTGTAACGACCCGAAAATTGGACCGCTACCGGCGCTAGGATCCGGGTCGACTTAAGGCCGCCGGGACCCGTAGCAAGCCTAACATGCATCCTGTTTACCTGTTTAATCCCATACATGATCAACAACATACATAAGAATTTAAAACTTTTCTTTTGACATACATCAACCAAACTCAACCTGTGCATGCACTGATCATAACATAAACATAATCATGACCCCTTTATGGGATCTCATCAATGCCCCAATGGGCAAAACATCATATGTTGAGTTGGTCTACATAAACATCATAACAAGATTTAAGATCATGTATTAAAAGGAATACCTCATACATAAAGTCAAGCACAATCTCTAATCCTCAATATCATTACATGACTAAAACTGTACTTTTACATAACATTAATACATTTATCATGTCCACACTATATATTACATACACATGACTTCATTACTCTAATGGATCTCCTGGTCTACCCTGCACCTGCAATCCTGGGGAAATTGGGAGAGGGGTGAGCTACTAGAGCCCAGTGAGCAGAATAATAGAAAACGACATTTAAATCTCATGCCATTATGTAATGCAACACATCACAACTAATCACATCTCGGATGGTATTGTCACCAATAGTCCTCTACATTCCAAAGTGCCGGGACGTAGAATGGGTACAACGGGTTTTTCTCTTAACATAACATATCATAACATACCAATGTGCCAGGGACGTAGAATGGGTACAACCTGGACTTTCTCTTACATAGTGCCAGGGACGTAGAATGGGTACAACCTGGACTTCCATACCATCTCATGCCGTAGCATCATCATACCATATGAGGACTAAAGGATCATTCAATGACCAATCCACATCAACATCATAAATGCAATGCAACATATTCGTGAATTCTAATGCAAACAACCTAATTCATCACATGGCATTCATGATGCATGAACATGCTCAACTTTATAATTCATTTGCTTTAAAAACATAAAGGTTTATTCTACTCACCTCTGGCTAGCTCTGACAAAGACTGATGCAGCCAACTCACTGCTGGGGTCCTCGGTTCCTCGGGTCCGAACCTACACAGGTGGACTCAAATGAGGGACCAAACAACTAGAATATAACTCTAAAAATATCCCCCAAAAACCCCCTAAAACATCATGAAACAATCATAGAAAAACATGCAAGAAATGGCTTAACAGGGCAGGTTCGGCGGCACCTTCGGCGGCCGAAAGTCCCAGACAGAGACAAAAGTCTCTTTTCGGGGGCAACTTCGGCAGCCGAAAGGCCTGCCTCCCCAGCCATGTTCGGCGGCCGAAAGTTCCTTCGGCTGCCGAACCTGGTTTCTGCCAAAGGGCAGAAACTTGGCTCCTTCAAGCACACTTGCCTCTAAAACTTCCAATCATGCATTTAGCTCAACCAAAACATGCAAATATACATACATTGGATCCTAGGGGTTTCAAACTAACTTAAACCCCAACTACAACACACAACAACAACACAAATCCAACATACATTGCTCAAAACATAACATTAACTCAAAAACCTAACTATGAGCTAAACATGCATTCTACCCCATAGATCTTGCATAAAACTTACTTTAAACATGAAATGAGCTTAAGATCGGCTCTTACCTCTTGAAGATCGAGAGAGAGACGTCCTAAACTCGGAGGTGGGAGGTTTTTGAGTTATTGAACCTCAAAGCTCCAAAACTTGCTTTAAACTCGAAAATCTTCAAAACAACGTAAAAACTTGTGAAAATCTTGAAAGATTTGAAGGAAAGAACTCAAGGATGGTGAAGAATGGCGGAAGGACTCACCTTGGCCGAAAATGGGGAAAAAGCTCGCCCGTTTTCGGCTAAGGGTCCCTTTTATAGTGGCTGGCCAGGCCACGTTCGGGGGCCGAAAGTGCCTCCGCATGCATGCCATGTTCGGCGGCCGAACCTGGACTTTCCTCACTTATGCCTTCGGGGGCCTAAAGCACTCCCGAAGTGCATGCATGTTCGGCGGCCGAACTTTGAGTTTCGGCGGCCGAACCTGAGTTTCCTCCAAGGGTGTTTTTATTCAAAAACTCATTTCCTCTTTACTTAAAATCATCAAAAACATTAAAACATTTCATGAAAACATGGTTTTACCCTTCTAGAGGTCTCCGACATCCAAAATTCCACCGGATGGTAGGAATTCCGATACCGGAGTCTAGCCGGGTATTACAACATAGGTGACCTCTTCATCTTCAAAACCAGCAATAGATCTGTCATCGTCATCCACTTCCTCCTTAGATTCAGCCACCTGCTCAACCACATTAACCTGTCGGCGATCATTATTAACTCCTCTACGTTCTGGACAATTATTTAATCGATGACTAGGTTGCCTGCAGCGGTAACATATGTCTCCCGTTGGCTTTTGATAAGGATTGGTTCTGCCTCCTTTGTCTGCTGTAGTGGTGACTGCTTTTCCCTTACTGTCTCTTCTTTCTTCCATAATGTTCTGACAATTGCTAGAATTTACAACCTTGGAAGGTTGCCCGCTGTAATTGCCTCTATTCTGCTGTGTCCCTGTCGAACCAGAATTTATGTAATTAAAATTCAGGTTATACTGCTGTCGTGGCTACCAATCAACACGCTCTTCTGCCCTTTTAGCCATCTCAATGGCATATGCCAAAGCGAAAATCGCAGCTACTCCCATCATACATCAAATTTCATGATTTAGGCCACTCTAATAATGAGCAACATGCTGGGCTTCGTTCGCACTGTTTTCATACCTCGTCTGAAACCTTAAAAACTCCTCTGTATATTCATCCACCCTTCGATTCTCTTGTACATAGTCATGATACCGGTTATACAAAACCTGAGTGTGATCGCTAGGCAAGAACCGCTATTCAATCATCTGCTTCATCAACACCCAGTTTCCTATAGGTTCCAGCCTCCTTCGATAGCGTTCGTTCGAAACCGACTTCCACCAGGCTGCTGCACCCTCCTTTAACTTATAGGCCACCATTGGAACCTAGCGATCCTCTTTCACGTTCATAATTTTGAAGAAACGTTCAACCTCTGCCAGCCAATCAAGAACATATTCCACGTCCAACGAACCAGAAAAGTTTTGACGGTCTATCTTCATCTTGTAACCTTCCTGATAATTTTGTTAGGGATTTGCAGCCACAGGATTGGCGACCACAAGATTGGCAACTAGCTGGGGTGTGCGGCGGAGGCTGGTTGGTGGATTCCTTGCTGTAGGGCCAACTGTCCGATCATTTTCCTCAATTCTGCCAAAGATGCCTCAATTGCAGCAAGTCGCGCCTCTTGCTTGTCTGCCATGGCCGAACTTTGCTCTGATACCAATATGATAAAAGACTATTTAGGTTCCGTTAGGAGTTTTAACCAATATCGCTTGGCTAAGACGATAAAAGAGAAAGATAGGCTAGAAGCCAAAAAATCTTATTGAAATTCTTTAGAGATTGAAAAGTGAGTCTCTAATAGCCAAGCAAGACTATTTATACTAGAAAAAAAAACTAATATACAAAATTAAGTAATTCTTATTCGTAGCCATTTAATTTTAAAATTTATTTTATTTACGTCACTCAAGTTCAATTTTATTTTATATGAGATTACTTTAATTTGCTATCGCAGATATTCAAATTACCAACTTTTTTATCCTTTTTCTCTCTTCATTTTATCTTCTTTATATTTAATTAATTGATAATTATTTATTAATGTAATTATTTTAGCTTTAAAATACTTTTATTATTAAATTCTACAATCAATTATAATACATTTGCTATTTAATGATAATTTAAATATAAATTTAGAATTGAAAAACATTCTCTTTGCGTAAACTAAAAGTTTAAAAATTTATACTAAAATTAATGGTTAATTATTAATATATTTATTGGGTATATATATATATAACACATTAAATCATTTAAATTTAAAAATAGATTCAACCTAAGAATATGTGAAAAATATTCCTATACTCCTCCATAAAAAGATAGGAGGGAAGTACATAGGGAAAGCATTTTGGGTCCTTAGTCCAATGTCTCTTTCTTCTTTTTCTCTCTTCTTTCTTTCTCTCCAACTCTTTTATGCAACTTTCTTAGAGATAAACTTTCATTACAAACTTTCCAGGTTTAGTTTAATTATTGGAGGGTTCTCCCCACGAGTAGTCCAAGAGGAATCCTATACATTTTCTACAAGTCCTATGGAGGATTAAGATCTGTGGATCCTTATCATGGTGAAGCTATAACAAAACATTTATTTATCAAAAAAGTATCGTCTATGAAAATAATAGAGATTTTATTGTCACTCGAGTTTTCAAACTAATCCATTAAGATCCACATGGCCAAATTATATTAAAAACTTTAATCATATACATTAATTAACTAATAATTATTTACTAATGCAATTATTTTAGCTTTAAAATACTTTTATTATTAAATTGCACAATCAATTATACAATACATTTGCTATTTTAATGATAATTTGAATTCAAATTTGGAATTGAATTCAAATTTAGAATTGAAAAATATTTTATTTATGTACACTAAAAATTGAAGAATTTATACTAAAATTAACGGATTAACTAATTCATTAGGTTTATATATAGATATAAACATTAAATAATTTAAATTAAATAATAGACTCAATAGAAGAATATTTGAAAAATATATTTCCACATTATTGCATAAAAGGCAAGAGTAAAGGATAAAGGAAAGGCATTTTTTTGCGTCCCTGACTAATATCTCTTTCTTTTTTCTAACAACTCTTTCTCTCTTCTTTCTTTCCCTCAACTCTTTCGAGCAATTTTTTTAGAGATAAACTTTCATTACATATGTTTTAGGTTTAGGTAGAGAGTAGTAAAATTATTTTTAAAAATTTAAAAATTAATTTTGTAAATAAATGATTAGAAATTTGATAAAATAAATTAATTAATAAAATTTATTTTTGCTGACAGTTTAATTTTATAAATCATGTTAAATATTTGAAAGCTACAATTTAATTGCATAAATAGTTTCATATATATATATATATAAAATCTTTGTTTAAATATTAATTAATGGTTATTATTTTTTAAAATAATTATTTATCACTAATTTGAGGGAAGAAAAAATTATACTTAAAATTAATTAAATAAAATATTTTTAAAACAAATACTATTTACATATTATGAAAAGTATTTCATACTTTTATTTTGATACTCAATTATTTTTATAGTATAAAAAATACATTAAAACTTTAATATTAATTTTTATTTAGGTTGAATTTTCATTAAATAATATATTAGAAATTAAAATAATTATAATTAAAAAAAGAAACGTATTTTTCCAAAGAGTATAATCTTGCATTTATCAAGATTTGTTGCATATAATTTTTTATTTTTAATTTTGTATTTATAATATCTGAAAATTTAGTCTCTACGTGCTATTGCACTTTCTAATGTAAAATTTTCAATAACTCATTGTATCTAATAAATTAAACCTTAATAAGTATAATGTTATACTAATTAGAAAAATAGGATGAACTATAAAATAATAACAAAATTATCAATAAATTTATCAAATAAAATATTTATTTAAGAAAAAAGATAATTTTATTAACAATTAATTTTTAATTTATTTTTAGACATAAAAATGAGAAAAATAGAGAAAGTAAAAAAGAGATATAAAGAAAAAATATCTAAAATGATTTATTTTTTTGTTTTGGTAAACTTGAACATATTGTACCATAATATTGTGACTTAGATAAAATTAAAATTTGAAATTTTTTTTAAAATAAATTAAAATTAAGTATTTAAAAAAAATTAAAAAAAGAGAAGAAGTTCAAAGGCAAGTGACCATGAATGAAAATTACTGTAACACCCCTTACCCGTCTATAAAATAACTTAGTAAAGGATGCCACATACTATACTATATGCAATTACATATGTGGACTTAAGATAGCTTTGACATTATAAATTGTTCCTTAGTTTGTTTAAATGCATGTTGATTCACAAAATAATTTTAAATGGAGAAACCGCAAAAGTCTCCCCTGTTTATTAGCAATTATCCCTGTGAAAACTAGTCATAAAATTTCAACCTTTTGTCAATTCTTTTCAAAATCTTTAGGTACACCTTAGTTACTCTTTTTCCTTGCCTTTCCCCTTTGATGTACCTTCCTCCCTTTGAGTTTGTTCTTTACAAAGAATAAGAAAAACAGGAGCTTTAATTCATTTAACAACATATAATTAATTGAAACATGAAAGAATATGTTTACCTAACCTAGTTTTCAATTTCATCACTTACCACTTAAGCACCTTAACTTCTCTTCTTCTTTCCTTTCTTTCTATGGTTCCTTTGCTGGTTAGAACACCTAAGAACAGATTGTGCATGGGTGAAAGCTTTGTCTTTTTGGAGAAATATGGTGGAGATGAAAGTTAAGAAAGCAAAAGCCTTTTTCTCTTTCCTTTTGGTGTAGCCACGGCAAGGATGGACCAAATGAAGACAACTTTCCATTTCATGCTTAGTCATGCATGGCTAGGTGTCAAATGGTGGGTTAGGTGTAAATATAGAAAAAGGTGGAGGGCAAACTTGGAATTTTACTTTTAAATTTTCCATATTCACACTTTCACCTACTAAACTTTTCCACATGTTTCAATTTAGTTTTTAAACTTTCAATATTCATAGATTGACCTACTAAACTTACATTTTTAATATTTAGAAGTTCATTTCATTTAAGCAAGCATGTCGGTTTTAGGAAGCACCTCAAGCTAGCACGTCGGGAAACCCTTCAGCACCTCCCAATAGCAACTTGATTCCGACCTGCTTATCACGTTAGATACTTTATTTTAAGATATATTTGTTTTCTTATTTGGGTTTTCTATGATTCAGTTATTACAGTTTGAAGATGTTAAAATACTAGTACTGGTCGTTCTTATTTTAACTCTACCTTTGGACGTATAACTCTATATGAAATGCAAGTTAGACCTCTAAACACAACTTTAGTGCTCTATCTTTAAACGAATTGTGTGTCAGACGGCTATGGATAAGCTAGCACCTCCCCTAATCAGCTCGAGGTCAAGCTAGCACCTCCCCTAAAGCTAATTACTCTAACTTTAAAATGGTACAATTTAAAGCTAATGGTTGCTCTATTTCTATCTGTAGGTTTTGGAATGTTACAATTACACATAGTAAATTATAAAATAGTGAAAACCAACATCCATATTATTATCGAAACAAGTGCATATGCTTGCACTTAACGTACACACAGTAATTTCTATAATCCATTCGATAAAGAAATAAGATTATAGAAATATAAGGCACATATTTTTATTTAGTTTACTATTTTCCATATGAGATGGAAACTGATTACGTTGTATCTACTAAGTCTAAAGCCCATATGGCTTTTGACCGAGTATCTTATCAAATGCCTTTTCTGAATTTATCTCATCCATATCTCCACCACCTCCTCGGAGAATGCCGGCTCTACGTCCACTGGGACAATTACATTGGCTTTGGCAACCCTCACAACAGTAATCACTTGTCGTACCACACCAACCCCATTTACTACAACACAGGCCTCCAGGACACACAACACCCCCAGCTTGAGTTCCACATTGTTCGGCTGAAGTAGGAAGCCAAAAGGAAGTAAACAAAAGAGAAGAAACTATAAAGACGAAAACCCTCATATCCGTATATGATTTAATTATAATTTTAAATGATAATGTGAAAATTTTTCTAATTACTAATTGGTATATAAAGAGAGAGAAGAGTAATTTTATAGCTCAATTTATCGTTTACAGTATGAAAAATGTTCATTGTATGACTTGATAAAAATGTGTAATCTTAGACTAAATTGATTTTTTAACCGTTAGATGTAATTATTATTTAGTATAGAACGATAATTAATTTATAGTATTTTATGAATAAAAATTAAATTAAAAATTATATATATATAATTTTATTTATTTATATGGAAGTTAATCTTACTTTTCTTATTTCATGTATTTCAATTTATATTTTTCAATATTTTAATCTTGATGTTTTTCATATGAATCGAATTGCAATGCATATAAACAATAATATCAATTTAGTCCCATTGATCATTTATATTATTTTATTCATTAAAACATGTTTTTTTCTCAATAACATGTAAATCATTAATAACAATTTTATTATTACTAGCAAGTTTATGTTAATAAAAATGAAAATTTAGTGAACGTTGTCATACATATCTAATATTTGAAATTTATTTTTATTTAAAAATAATATATTTGTAATGTAGTGTTAAAAAAGTTATACAAGTTTGTTTTTCAAATCTGTAAAAATACATTGTGATTTTTTAAAATAAGTTTCTTGATAAATTACAAATATAGATCTAAAGCTTAATTTCTATATTTTTAAAATCAAATAATTTAATTACTCACTTTTAGTATATACACAAATTAGTCTTTCTATCCATTTTTTTATCTAAATTTTTATTAAATTTAATAAGTTTTATAAGTTTTCAAGATTTTATTATTTTAACAAATTAAAATAGCCTCCAATTTAAATTTATTATTAAAAATAAATATATTTCGTATATTTGATAATAAATATTTGATAATAACATTTATATTATTTAATAATGTTTAATATTTTATAAGCTGAGAAAATGACTAATTTTTAAAGCGTTAATTTCTATATAGTTATGAGAAATTATATTCGTAATATATGTGACATGATATTTTATAAATTATTTTTTTTAATTTTTTGTAATAGGATAAAATATAATAGAGGATTGTTTAGACTTCGTCAAAAGTTTTAACCAATATCGTTTGGCTAAGACGATAAAAGATAAAGATAGGTTAGAAACCGAAAAATCTTATTGAAAATCATTAAAGATTGAAAAGTGAGTCTTTAATAGTCAAGAAAAACTATTTATAATAGAAAAGAAATTATAATATATAAAATTATAAAAATATCTAAAAAATAATTAAAATGTAAAATTGACCTCCTAAATGATGGAATTTCCTTTCCAAAATTCTCTTTTCTAAAAACTATCATGGGTCTCCATTGGACGTCGACAGCAAAAGTTAGAGCCGATCCAAGTCTGCTGTAAAGTTCAAGGCTAGTTGCTCTATGTCATTGCCTTCCACTTGTAAAGAACTCGATCTCGAGTTATTGTCAGCAGGGTAGTATTGAAACAGATCCGTCACGTGAAACGTCTTGGAAATTTTAATCTCATTTGGGTGGTCAAGAATATAAGTATTGTCATTAATCTTCGTAATGATCCGAAATGGACTAATTTTCTTGACGTCAAACTTTTTCTGTCCTCCACCACGCTCCTTGCGTAAATACACCATAACTTGATCACCGACATTGAAGGACTTGAAATGCCTATGTTTATCAGCTATAGTTTTATATTTGTCATTGGCTTCTGTGAGACATTGTTGTACATGTTTAAAAACATCCACATGTTTTTTTTCCAAGTTGCTTGCTGCAATACTGTTGTGAGAACCTATAGGAAGGGCAATAAGATCAACTGTATGCGTTGGGACTTTCCTGTACATAACTGCAAACTGTGATATCTTTGTTGAGCTATGGACAACACTGTTGTAAGCAAATTCTACTTGGACAAGAGCAAGATCCCAAGCAATTTTCTTGTTACTGCAGATGCAGCGCAAAAGAATGCCAAGCGTGCGGTTCTCCACTTCGGTTTGTTCATCAGTTTGGGGATGGGCAGCACTGCTATATTGAAGTTCAGTTCCAAAATGTTTCCATAAAGTCATCCAGAAATGAGCTAGAAACTTCATATATTTGTTAGAAGTAATGGTCTTGGGGATGCCATGTAAGCGAACAATCTCCTGGAAAAACAGTTTTGCCACATGAAAAGCATCATTAGTTTTCTTGCAAGTAATGAAATGCGCCATTTCAGATGTAATATCCGGCTAGAGTCCGGCATCGGAATTCTACTGTCCGATGGAGTTTCGGATGCCGGAAATCTCTAGAAGGGTGAAATTTATGTTTTTCTATCCTGTTTTGGTATAGTACATAGTTTTAAAGCATAAGGAAATGAGTTTTGAATGAATTGAACCAAGGCAGAAAAGCCAGGTTCGGCCGCCGAAGTTGAGGTTCAGCCGCCGAACATGCATGGCTTTCGGTTTCACGTGTGGCCGCCGAAGGTGGTATGGCCAGCCACCTATAAAACGGCCCTCAGTCGGTTGAAAGGATAAGCTTCGCCATTTCTTTCACGTTCTGAGGTGAGACCCTGTCCTTTGTGAGTATTCTTTCATGTTTTCATCCAATCTTGCAAAGATTTGATTAGTTTTTATGTTATTTTGAAGGTTTTAAGCTAAAAACTCAAAGTTGTGAAGTTTGGAGAGTTTGAAGGGGAGTTGCTCCAAAACTCCACGTTAGGATCGTTCAACTTCTTGGTTTCAAGAGGTAAGTGAAGATCCTGAGCTTGTTTTTATGTTTTCTGAAGGTTTTATGCGGTTTTGGGGGAGAGTTGCATGAATAGGGTTATTTGGGATGTTTTGATGATTTTGTGAGAACACCCTGTATATGTGTTATTTGTTTTGTGTGTTTGGGGTTGTTAGGTAGGTTTTGACCCCTTTGAGCATATACTTGGGTATATGCAAGTTGAGGAATTGAGGTGGTTGAGAGTGAGAGGGTTTTGGTGCTTTTGGCGAGAGGCAGAGCACGTTTCTGCCTTGCGGATGAACTCAGGTTCGGCCGCCGAAGGTACATTCGGCAGCCGAACCCATGAGGAGGTGGCTTCGGCTGCCCAAGCTTGCCCCCGAGCTTTTGGACTTTCGGCTCTGGAGGGGAGTTCGGCCGCCGAAGGTGCCGCCGAAGGTGTGAGACTTTCGTCTCTGGAGTGCCTTTCAGCCTCCGAAGCTTGCCCCCGAAAGGGTTCGGCTGCCGAAAGTAGAGATTCGGCCGCCGAAGGTGCATGAGTTTCGTCTCTGGAGAGGACTTTCGGCCGCCGGAGCTGCCGCCGAAAGTGTCCTGTCCAGCTTTCCTTTGCATGCTTTGCATGGATGTTAGAGTGAGTTTAAGGGGGATTCTTGGGGAGTTTATTAGAGTTATTCTTGAGTTAGTTTGGTCCTTCATTTGAGTCCATCTGTATAGGTACAGACCAGAGGAACCAGAGAGAGCAGCAGTGAGTTCTGCTCCAGAGTTTTCAGCGCCTGCAGAGTCAGTCCAGTTAGCCAGAGGTGAGTGGAACTAAACTAACTTAATGTTTTTACGTGAATAATGCAATGCTTTTGGCATCGTTCATGCATCATGAGTCTATAGTAGTTTGTTTGCCTTAGAATTCACGACTTTGTTGCATTGCATAGTTATTTGTTGATGTGGGTGAATACTGAATGATCCAATAGTCTCTGAGAGAAGTCCAGGAGCCTTTGACTACGCCCTGGCAGGTATAGAGAAGTCCAGAAGCCTTTGACTACGCCCTGGCAGGTATATAGCAAAGTCCAGGAGCCTTTGACTACGCCTTGGCAATGGTAAGTACAGAGGATATACATATATACATATATGACAGGAAGACCAGGTGCTCGATTCTACGCCCTAGCACAGCAGAGTTACCGGGACTATGTGGTGACAGGTTTACCTTTGATGTGGATTGTCTGTGATATGGTGCATTCCATGAGATCATATTTTAATGAGATGTTTTCCTGTTCTACTCACTGGGGTATAGAGCTCATCCCACTCCCTTAACCCCAGTTTTGCAGGTTCAGTATACAGTATACAGAGGAGATACACAGAGTACAGAAAGAGTAAAGAGATTTGTAATAGCTTAGTGGACATGTAATATTAAAGAGATGTACTAGTTGTGTATAACGTTAGCCATGTGCTTGACTTAGTGATGTGTGTTATGTACATGATCTGTATATGTATATATGTTTTACTGTATGTGAAAAACCAGGCTTAACAGGTATGAGTTAACCCATCTAGAGCAAGCTCTAGTCAGGGGTACAGAGTACAGAGTACAGAGATACAGAGATAGTGCATGCACAGGTTAAGCCTTGATTCAGAAAAGAGTTTTTATTTTCACAGAAAATGTATGATCATGTATGAGGTTTACAGGTACACAGAGAGTATAGCAGGCTTGCTATGGGTTCTGGCGGCCTTAAGCTGACCTGAATCCTAGCGCCGGTGACGGTCCATTTTGGGGTCGTTACAGATTGGTATCAGAGCCCTAGGTTCACATGGTCGGACCTATAGAGAAAGTGTCGGGCTCATAGAGGTTAGAGGAGGTCAAGCACAATAGGATCATGTCCACTAGGATAGGCTGGTGAGTCCTATCTGTTTACTACCATGAGTTATGCATGTGCCTTAGTGATATGTGATGTTTATGTGCTAAAAGTGCTATCTTCTGTGTTGTTTTCCAGAGAGTAAAGATGAGAGGAACTCGTCGATCAGCTCGATTGACTGGAGTCCCACCAGATAGTGAGCGACCAACTGCTCGTCCTCCTGCATTGCCAAGGGCAAGGTTTCAGAGATCTAGTAGGGAAGGTACGTCAATAGACCCTAGAAGGTCTGTCGATGAGAGCAGAAGGGGAACAGCAAGGGGAGGAAGATTAGAGGAAAGGAGGGAGGCTATGGAGATTGACCAGTCTAGAGATGACAGCATGGGTATAGGCAGATTTGAAGAAGGTATGGGAGAGTCGCAGGGAGGCACTCAGGCCTCAGGTTTTGGCTATCCAGCCTTTCCGCAGGACCCAGAGTATCCGATGGGAGGTATGTCGGAGTACTCTAGTTTTGTCCCATATCCTACTTACATGCCATATATGCCTTATCCTCCTTATTATCCACCATATCCTATGTATCCACCTTCCCCTACCCATCCAAGTGCAGCACACCCAGAGCTAAATGACCCAGTACCTCCACCACCACAACCAGAACCAGTAGCCCCTGTTGTTGACAGACATCAACCTAGCTCATCTGGAGGTAAAGTGCAAATGACAGAGTACTTGAAATTGGATGCTCCTAAATACAACACGGGAGATGATCCATTTGAATACCTCAGATCAGTTAGGATGATAACCAGTGAGTTGGGAGCTGATGATAGTAGGGCCATTAAGATGGCGAGGTTTACACTTAAATGCAAGAAGGCCAGAGAATGGTTTAAGAATTATGTGGAACCCAGGATGGACAGGATGTCTTGGGGAGAGTTCGCCAATGAGTTTGCAGGGTGAGCATATACTTGGGTATATGCAAGTTGAGGAATTGAGGTGGTTGAGAGTGAGAGGGTTTTGGTGCTTTTGGCGAGAGGCAGAGCACGTTTCTGCCTTGCGGATGAACTCAGGTTCGGCCGCCGAAGGTACATTCGGCAGCCGAACCCATGAGGAGGTGGCTTCGGCTGCCCAAGCTTGCCCCCGAGCTTTTGGACTTTCGGCTCTGGAGGGGAGTTCAGCCGCCGAAGGTGCCGCCGAAGGTGTGAGACTTTCATCTCTGGAGTGCCTTTCAGCCTCCGAAGCATGCCCCCGAAAGGGTTCGGCTGCCGAAAGTAGAGATTCGGCCGCCGAAGGTGCATGAGTTTCGTCTCTGGAGAGGACTTTCGACCGCCGAACCTGCCGCCGAAAGTGTCCTGTCCAGCTTTCCTTTGCATGCTTTGCATGGATGTTAGAGTGAGTTTAAGGGGGATTCTTGGGGAGTTTATTAGAGTTATTCTTGAGTTAGTTTGGTCCCTCATTTGAGTCCATTTGAATAGGTACAGACCAGAGGAACCAGAGAGAGCAGCAGTGAGTTTTGCTCCAGAGTTTTCAGCGCCTGCAGAGTCAGTCCAGTTAGCCAGAGGTGAGTGGAACTAAACTAACTTAATGTTTTTACGTGAATAATGCAATGCTTTTGGCATCGTTCATGCATCATGAGTCTATAGTAGTTTGTTTGCCTTAGAATTCACGACTTTGTTGCATTGCATAGTTATTTGTTGATGTGGGTGAATACTGAATGATCCAATAGTCTCTGAGAGAAGTCCAGGAGCCTTTGACTACGCCCTGGCAGGTATAGAGAAGTCCAGGAGCCTTTGACTACGCCCTGGTAGGTATATAGTAAAGTCCAGGAGCCTTTGACTACGCCCTGGCAATGGTAAGTACAGAGGTGTTATATACACATATACATATGTGACAGGAAGACTAGGTGCTCGATTCTATGCCCTGGCACAGCAGAGTTACCGGGACTATGTGGTGACAGGTTTACCTTTGATGTGGATTGTCTGTGATATGGTGCATTCCATGAGATCATATTTTAATGAGATATTTTCCTGTTCTACTCACTGGGCTATAGAGCTCATTCCACTCCCTTAACCCCAGTTTTGCAGGTTCAGTATACAGTATACAGAGGAGATACACAAAGTACAGAAAGAGTAAAGAGATTTGTAATAGCTTAGTGGACATGTAATATTAAAGAGATGTACTAGTTGTGTATAACGTTAGCCATGTGCTTGACTTAGTGATGTGTGTTATGTACATGATCTGTATATGTATATATGTTTTACTGTATGTGAAAAACCAGGCTTAACAGGTATGAGTTAACCCATCTAGAGCAAGCTCTAGTCAGGGGTACAGAGTACATAGTACAGAGTACAGAGATATAGAGATAGTGCATGCACAGGTTAAGCCTTGGTTCAGAAAAGAGTTTTTATTTTCACAGAAAATGTATGATCATGTATGAGGTTTACAGGTACACAGAGAGTATAGTAGGCTTGCTACGGGTTCTGGCGGCCTTAAGCCGACCTGAATCCTAGCGCCGGTGACGGTCCATTTTGGGGTCGTTACATCAGAGAACCTATCAAGAACAACAAAAATGGAATTAGATCCATGTTGAGTACATGGAAGACCAAGAACCAAATCCATAGACAAGTCCTCCCAGGGATTTACTGGAATAGGCAGTGGAGTGTATAAGTCCGTATTCTGTGAATGTCCCTTATGAGTTTGACGAACTGGGCACTTTTGGACCATCCGACCTATATCCCTTTTTAATTATGGCTAGTAAAAATACTCCGCCAACCCGGCAACAGTCTTATCACGCCCTAAATGACCACTCAAACCTCCTCTATAGACCACCCGAATCAATTTTTTTTGCAAAGAAGATCGAGGAATGCATAATTTGTTCTCCTTAAACAGAAAGCCATCATGTATCAAAAAACCATCAGCAGGCTGGTGAGCATGGACTCTAGCCCATATATCAGTAAAGTCATCATCTGTAGCATATAAAACCTTCAAAAATTCAAAACCTACAACCTCCTGATTAACTGTAATCAACAGAGCAGCCCTCCTACTCAAAGCATCTACCACCTTATTACTATAGCCAGGTTTATGTTTTATGATATAATGAAAGGCTCCAAAATAAGCTGCCCATCGAGCATGCACCTTATTCACATCTGCTTCATCCGACTTCAGATTATGTGACCTCAATTATTGGACCTTCCGTAATCCACCCGACTTTGTATGGCGAAGGGTGCGGCTATGTAGGCAACTGCAATTTCTCCATCAATTGCTTAGCTATCAGATTCTCACAATTGCAACTATCTATAATTAGCCTGCAAATTGCCTCTCCTACTCGACACTTTGCTTGGAAAATCTTCCTCCTTTGCGTCTCATCCTCCTGTTTTGTCGAGCATGAGATTTTCTTGACCACATAGGTGACCTCTTCATCTTCAGAACCAGCAATAGATCCGTTATTGTCATCCACTTCCTCCTCAGATTCATCCACTTGCTCAATAATATTAACCTGTCGGCGATCATTATTAACTCCTCTATGTTTTGGTTGATCATTCGATCGATGACCAGGTTGCCTGCAGTAGTAATATATGTCTCCCGTTGGCTTCTGATAAGGATTGGTTTTGCCTCCTTTGTTTGCTGTAGTGGTGACTGCTTTTCCTTTACTACCTCCCCTTTCTTCCATAGTATTCTGAGGATTGCCAGAATTTACAACCTTAGAATGTTGCCCATTGTAATTGCCTCTATTCTATTGTGCCTTTGTCAAACCAGAATTTCTGTAATTAAAATTCCCCTGTACATAGTCATGATACCGATTATACAAAACTTGAGAGTGATCTTTAAGCAAGAACCACTATTCAATCATCTGCTTCATCAACACCCAGTTTCGTATGGGTCCAGCCTCCTCCGATAGTATTCATTTTGAATAGAGTTCCACCAGGCTGCTGCACCCCCTTTAGCTTATAGGCCACAATCGGAGCCTTGCGATCCTCTTCCACGTTCAAAATTTTGAAGAAATGTTCAACCTTTGCCAGCCAATCAAGAACAGATTCCACGTTCAACAAGCCTGAAAAGTTTTGAAGGTCTATCTTGATCTTGTAACGTTCCTGATAATTCTGTTAGGGATTTGCAGCCATAGGATTGGCAACCATAGGATTGGCGGCCACAGGATTAGCAACTGGCTGGGGGTGTACGACGGTGGCTGGTTGGTGGATTTCCTGCTGCAGGGCTAGCTATCCGATGATCTCCCTCAATTTTGCCAAAGATGCCTCAATTGCATCAAGTCGCGCCTCTTAGTTGTCTGCTATGGTCGAACTTTGCTCTGATACCAATATGAGAAAGGACTATTTAGACTCTGTCAGGAGTATTAACCAATATTACTTGGCTAAAACAATAAAAGAGAAAGATAGGCTAGAAGCAAAAAAAAAAATCTTATTGAAATCCTTTAAAAATTGAAAAGTGAGTCTCTAATAGCTAAAGAATGCTATTTAAATAGAAAAAAAAAACCCTAATATATAAAATTATAAAAACATCCAAAAAAATAATTAAAATTCAAAATTGACCCTTAAACGATGGAATTTCCTTTCCGAAAAGCTATCATGGGTCTCCATCGGACGTTGGCAGCAAAAGTTAGATCCGGTTCAAGTCTGCCATAAAGTCTAAGACTAGTTGCTCCGTGTCAGGATACATAATTTATATTTAATTAGATGTGCATTAATTTTAATTAATAAATTTTAAAACTAAATTTATGTTTTAATATAAAAGTTGTCGCACTAAAGTTAAATTAACCACTAATGTAAAATGTATTTTTTAAAAAATATTTTATAACAATTTTATTTGTTTTAATATTTTTTTAAATCGTAATAACGTAATTTAGTTATAAATAGGATTAAAAAATTTAAATTATTTAAACTTTAAAATTAATGTAAGTAATATTTTTTACGAATAAGAGTGCATATATATATATATATATATATATATATATATATATATATATATATATACAACATAATAATATTCATAAAAAATTGAGTAATTCTTATCCATAATCATTTAATTTTAAAATTTATTTTATTTACATCACTAAAATCTAATTTTACTTTATATAAGATTACTTTAATTTGCTATAGCAGATATTCATATTATCAACACCTTTATCCTTTTTCTCTCTTCATTTTACCTTCTATATTTAATTAATTGATAATTATTTATTAATGTAATTATTTTAGCTTTAAAATACTTTAATTATTAAATTCTACTATCAATTATAATACATTTGCTATTTAATGATGACGACCGACGGGCCTTCTACATCCGGGGGCAAGGCCAGACCCTAATACGAAAGGCAGGCCCAAAGTCCATTAAGCCCTTCCTGAAGCAAACCAGCCCAGATTGCATGTCCCAGCCCAGTCGAGGAATCAGGCCGGACAGACCTCACACGCAGACCCTTCTAAAGGAAGCCCAGTTTGGTGATGTGACCAGAGGAAGGAGAGCAGGCCTAGTCACTTTGCAGCTCTGCCCGCATGCGCGCCGAGGGGAATTAAATGGCCTCTTGGCGTGAAGAGGGACTCTGACACATTCATACGTATGGGTCTGAGTGACAGAGACAGGTGGCACTATAGCAGAGAGGTGGTTAGACGTCACTAGCGGACAAAAGAAAAAGGAATAAAAAGGGAGGAACGTCTTCCTCTCCATCTAAGCTTACACAACTACTGTAAACTCCTTTTTTCTAGATCTCAGGACATCAATTAGTGCCATCTATGGAAACGAAGGAGATCTTTTCATCACCGGAGTTCCGTTCTCGTAATACCCACTAAGATCCACATGGCAAACCTTAACGAAAACCATACCAATAACATCCCAAACGACCTGAGTTTTGCTCAAGAAGGGCAATAGTTCTCTTTTTCCAGTGCTACAACCCCCTCCAACCAACCACCAGTGGTGTTTAGTCCCTCGCCGAGCTCGGCAAGGAATGTCCCTAGAACCACCATATCCAATCAAGAACTTCAAACCATGACACTTCAACTACAGAACACTGCCCAATGGCTAGGGCAAATACTGCAGCAGAGGGGTCTCAATACCCCATTAAACATACCTTATGTGGCTAATGGGGTCCATACCACCGAGCCTCAACCCACTTTCAATCACCAGATCTCTCAACAAAGTAGTAGAAGGACCAGAGAAGGAAGTAGAGGAGCTAGTGGAGAAGAAGAGCCAACAGCTAGAACTCGGGGAAGGAGGGTGAGAGAACTCATTGAGAATGATGAGGCAGAGAGCTACTCTGTGGGAACAGCCAGGAGGACGGAGAGCGAAGAATGGGGAGACAGATATCGCCTAGAGAAGAGGCCGAGGCAAGAGGAGGCAGATGTAGATCATAAACTACAGAAAATGAAGGAGCAACTCTTGGCCGAGCTGGGGGGAAAAAAGATCACAGCCAGACCCTCTTACCCACATCCTCACCATTTTTAAGGTGGATCCAACAGGAGACCATCCCTAAGAAGTTTATGATGCCACCTATGGCAACATATGATGGAGCTGGGAACCCGAGGGAGCATATTCTTAACTACAAAACATTAATGGAGCTCCAAACTCTATCGGATGCCTTGGTGTGCAAGGTATTCCCCACAATGCTCACAGGACTAGCGAGGGCATGGTTTAATAGTCTGGAGGCGGGAAGCATTAAGAGCTTCGAGGACCTTGCTAATATCTTCATCAGCTGGTTCATAGCAAGGGTCCCGGTTGAAAAGAATACCAGTTATTTGGAGACAGTTAGACAAAGGAAGAACGAGTCCTTGAGGGAGTATGTAGCCTATTTTAATACAAAAGCCTTGCAGATCTCGGAGTTGGATGAAAGCCGGGCTGTGGAGGCCATGCAGACAGGGACCACGTCCTCTGAGTTCTTTGGGTCATTGTGCAGAAAGCCACTACCTTAGCCAAACTGATGAAGAGAGTAGATAAATATATAAAGCAAGATGACGCCTTGATAACCAGCAAGTTCGCCAGGGAGGCTGCAGACAGAGGGAAGGCACTAGAAGAAAGGAGGTCAAAAAGACCTAAAAAAAGACAAAATAAAGGCCCAGAGGTGTATAGGCAGCCATGGGACAGGAGGGAGCAGAGGGCATATCCACCTCGGGTCCCTGAGGTAATAACCCCCCTTAACGCATCTAGAGTCGAAGTGCTCATGGCAGTTCAAGATAATGATTTCCTCCAATGGCCTAAGCCCATGAAAGCAGATGTAAGCCGGAGAGATCCTGACAAGTACTGCCAATACCACTGCACCTATGACTATGACACCAACAGCTGCTACCAGCTAATTAGTGAGATCGAGAGGCTAATCAAGAAGGGGCATCTCCAAAACTTTGTGAAGAAACCTAAAGGGGAGAGGCCCCAGCAGAACACCACAGTAGAGAGGCCCCATAGACAGGGGGCAGGGCCCGTGAATGACGGCTCCAGCGGAACCGTAAATATGATAATGGGAGGGATTGGAGGTTGGATGAGTAGAAGAGGAAGGAAGAGAAGCCGAAGTAGGGAGGGGAGCAGTAACGAAGTCTTGCAAGTGGTAGAGCACTTCCCAGTGACCATCTCTTTCTCCCCTGAAGATGCTCATGGCATCCAAATTTCTCATGATGATGCTCTGGTCATCGAGGCCGTCATTCACAACTATTGAGTCCGGAAGATCCTAGTCGATGATGGGAGCAAGGTGAACTTGCTGCCCTACATGGTTTTTCCAGCAAATAGGGATACTAGAGGAGCAACTAGTAAGGGATCAAGCCCCGGTGAAGGGGATTCAAGGAACCCCAGTGGCCGTGGAAGGGAAGGTGAAGGTAGCCCTGACTTTGTGAAAACTGCCCCTGTCTCAAACTCATTATGCAGTGTTATTGGTGGTGAGACTCCTGTTAAGCTACAACACAATCTTGGGAAGGCCTGTGCTGTACGACTTTGAAGTGGTGACCAGCATCAGATACCTCGCCATGAAATTCCTAACTGAGGCAGAGGTGGGAGTAGTTCGAGGATGACAGGAGGAAGCAAGAGCAGTGTATCTGGCCACAGTGGCAGAACCAAGCACAACAGCTGAGGGGATAAACCCGGAGGTCATGGAAGTCAGGAATGAGAAAAAAGAAGCCCGGACAGAGCCTGTTGGAGAACTGGAGACCTTTCCACTATTTGAAGAAGAATCAGACAAGGTCTTCAGTCTCAACGTAAACCTAAGCGAAAAATAGAAAGCAGCGGCAATGGCCCTGATCCGAGTACATGCCTCAAGCTTCGCCTTGAAACCCTCTGACATGCTAGGAATTGACCCTGAGGTGATGACTCACAAGCTCAATGTCCTCCAGGAGAAAAACCATTAAAACAAAAGAAGAGGGTGTTTGGGAAGGAGAAGCAGTAAGCTACTAAGGAGGAAGTGCAAAAATTAGAGGAGGCAGGGTTCATTAGGGAAGTCATGTAACCACAGTGGTTAGCAAACCCTGTGCTAGTCAAAAAAGCCAATGGCAAATACAAAATGTGTATAGACTTTACCAATTTGAATCAAGCTTGTCCCAAAGATTGTTATCTACTCCTTGACATTAAGAAAATGGTCGATTCTATGGCCGGCTTTGATTATATGTCGTCCCTTGATGCGATGTCTGGTTATCATCAAATTTCAATGGACAGGTCGAATGAGGAGAAGACCTTGTTCATAACTGAAGACGGGACTTATTGTTATAGGGCCATGCCCTTCGGGCTGAAAAATGCAGGGGCGACATATCAGAGACTGATGAATAAGATCTTTAAAGGTCAGATATGGAGGAATGTGGAGGTATATATGGACGACATGGTTGTAAAGAGTCTGACCTTCCAGCAGCACTTGGCAGATCTGAAAGAAGTATTTGGAGTATTGGAGCAGTATAGAATGAGGCTGAACCCAACAAAGTGTGCCTTCTTCATCAGAGGAGGAAAGTTCCTAGGCTACATGGTCAGTGGAAAGGGCATTGAGCCAAATCCCAAAAAAGTAGAAGCCATACTGAAGATGCCTGAGCCGACCTGCGTAAGAGATGTGCAGAGACTCACAGGGAGAGTGGTAGCACTTAATCATTTCATGTCGAAGTCTGTAGAAAGGTGCCTACCATTCTTCAAGAAGCTGTGGAAAGTTCCAAATTTTGAGTGGACTGAGGATTGCCAGCAAGCTTTCAAGAGCCTCAAACAATACCTTTTTGGAAAATCCCGAGATTATTGCAACCCAAATTGCGCAGCGAAAAAATAAAAAATCTCTGATTTCCTTTTTCCAGAATCCGAGTGCTTCGTTTAATTCACAAGAAGGATATGAGACTAACCTGTTAATCTCGTCAAGAAGATACAATGTTGGACTGATGTTGCTGCTTTTTCAAACGAACATCCTATATGGTATCCACATGAACGTCTTCTATCCTTCTAGAGTGCTAGCTCTCTCAAAGATGGATAGATTATGTGCTCCACAATCTGCAACCTTTTTAGACTGAATTTTCCAAAAACATCATCACTCCTAAATTCATAGAAGGAGTATTTATATGATTCAGTCTTTTGTTTTCACACAAATCCTTTTCCGAAAAGGAGTTGTGTTTCCTAAAAGGAGTTGTGTTCATCCAACAACTCCTTTTCCTAAAAAGAGTTGTGTTCATCCCACTATCACAATCTCACAGATACTCAAATATCTTATGTGATAGAGTCCTTTATCTGTAACAGTTACAGATAGACTGCAGATCTTTTAAATATTATTATCTCATAATAATAAATGATTAATAATAATAACACTTTATTAATAATTAATATTAATAATAATAACACTTTATTATTATTAATTACATTAATGATTAATATTAATAATAATAACACTTATTATTATTAATTATATTAATGATTAATAATAATAACACTTTATTATTATTAATTATATTAATGGGTTTTGGGCTTTTAGCCCATTAATATGACATAGTACATCAACAACGTTCTTTTGTGTGTGACCCAATAGGCTCATATTAATTGGCAATAGACCCAGTCCCACAAGGCCCATAAGTCATAAGTGGCCTCTAGCAAGACATTATGACTACCCAACTAATATGAGGATCAATAGTCCAATAAAACCTAATAAATAGAACATGTATTAATCCCTTTGTCACACGATATATAGTTTGAACATAAGTCATGGTCAATGTCAAACTTATAATGTTCAAACTTATGATTTTTCGATCTCTAAGTACACTGATAAATTCAAATGATATTGATCACACTATCAATTCATTTGAGCACGGCCATGCATTTCTCAGTCTCACTTATCGAGGGGCCCAGAAGATATCTCTCTCAGAGAGAGGGACAAATCCTATCTTGATTGTTCATTATCCTCTATATAATTTCTATTATGCTCAATCATAACCTTTATGATTGTTCGATTAAAGACAATGTTTGGTTATGTCAAAACATAATAGTCCTCATGTTGGAAACTATGACAATCTCAAGTCAAAGGATTAAGACATAACTACTTTAAGATTCACTTATGACAATAACCCATGTAGTGATCTCAGTGCGGGTCCATCCAATACTTTGTTCTCTAACAAGTATCTATGATTATTGAATTATATCAACATATACATAATCATCTCATGATTATCAATCAATAATCATACTAGTTATATTTTATTATTATCAACATAATAATAAGTAACCAGGGATGATAATCATTATTATGTAACATGCAAACAAATAATAATGATAAAAACCTCTTTTATTAATAACCAAAACGACATACAAAAAGGTCCAAGATAATGGCCTAGGGCATATACACTAACAATCTCCCACTTGCACTAGGCCTAATCATACAAGTATCTAATAGCCATAGACCTAGTGTGCTGATCATGCTTGACCTGTGAAAGAGGCTTGGTCAGTGGATCTGCAATATTGTCATTTGTGTCTACTTTGCATATTTTGATATCTCGTCTATCAATGATCTCCCGAATAAGGTCATATTGTCTGAGTATGTGTTTAGATCTCTGATGAGATCTGGGCTCCTTTGCCTGTGCTATGGCACCATTGTTATCACAATAAAGGTCCATAGGATTTGCAATGCTGGGAACCACTCCCAACTCTGAGATGAATTTCTTCAACCAGACTGCCTCCTTAGCTGCATCTGATGCTGCTATATACTCAGCTTCTATTGTAGAATCTGCTACAGTGCTCTGCTTGGAACTTTTCCAGCTAACAGCTCCACCATTTAAAGTGAATATGAATCCTGACTGCGATCTAAAGTCATCTATGTCGATTTGGAAACTAGCATCTGTGTAACCATTTACAACTAGCTCATCTTCCAAACCTCCATAAACTAGGAATGCATCCTTAGTCCTTCTAAGGTACTTTAGGATATTCTTAACAGTTATCCAGTGACTTTCACCAGGATCTGCCTGATATCTGCTTGTTGTGCTTAATGCATATGAGACATCTGGTCTAGTACATAACATGGCATACATGATAGATCCAATAGCAGAAGCATAAGGAATCTTATTCATCCGTTCTCCCTCATCAGATGTCATAGGACATTGATTCTTGCTGAGATGAATACCATGAGACATGGGCAAGAATCCGCTTTTGGAATCTTGCATGCTGAACCTTTTCAGCACCTTGTCAATATAAGTACTTTGACTCAGATCGATTATCCTCTTGGATCTATTCCTATAGATCTTAATACCAAGGATATATGCAGCCTCACCTAAGTCCTTCATTGAAAAAGAATTCTCTAACCAAGTCTTAACCTTTTGCAAGGTATGGATATCATTTCTGTAACGACCCCAAAATGGACCGTCACCGGCGCTAGGATTCAGGTCGGCTTAAGGCCGCCAGAACCCGTAGCAAGCCTGCTATACTCTCTGTGTACCTGTAAATCTCATACATGATCATACATTTTCTGTAAAAATAAAACTCTTTGCTGAACCAAGGCTTAACCTGTGCATGCACTATCTCTGTACTCTGTACTCATGTACTCTGTACTCTGTATCCCTGACTAGAGCTTGCTCTAGATGGGTTAACTCATACCTGTTAAGCCTGGTTTTCACATACAGGAAAACATACATACATATACAGATCATGTACAAAACATACATCACTAGGTCAAGCAACAACTATTACACCTCTTTAATATTACATGTCCACTCTAAGCTATTACAGATCTCTTTTACTTTTCTTGTACTCTGCTGGACTGTCCCTGTACACTGTACACTGAACCTGCAAAACTGGGGTTAAGGGAGTGGGATGAGCTCTATAGCCCAGTGAGTAGAACAGTAAAACATCTCAGTAAACTATGATCTCATGGAATGCACCATATCACAGACAAGCCACATCAAGAGTAAACCTGTCACCACAAAGTCCCAGTAACTCTGTGCCAGGGCGTAGAATCGAGCACCTGGTCTTCCTGTCATATATGTATATGTGTATATAACACCAGTGTACTTACCATTGCCAGGGCGTAGTCAAAGGCTCCTGGTCTTTACTATATACCTGCCAGGGCGTAGTCAAAGGCTCCTGGACTTGCTATACCTGCCAGGGCGTAGTCAAAGGCTCCTGGACTTCCTGTCTGAGACTATTGGATCATTCAGCATTCACTCACATCACCAAATAATGATGCAATGCAACATATTCGTGAATACTAATGCAATCAACCTATGGCATAAACATGATGCATGAGATATGCTAAAAGCAGTTTGTGGTTCATTAAAAGTCATAAGTTTAGTTCCACTCACCTCTGGCTATCTGGACTGACTGACTCTGCAGGCTCTGAACCTCTGGAGCAGTACTCACTGCTGCTCTCTCTGGTTCCTCTGGTCTGTACCTATACAGATGGACTCAAATGAGGGACCAAACAAGCGTAGACATACCTCTCTTAAACTCCCCAAGAATCCCCTGAAACTCACTCAACTATCCATGCAAAGCATGCAAAAGAAAGCTGGACAGGACACCTTCGGCGGCACCTTCGGCGGCCGAATGTCCTTTCCAGAGATGAACCTCAAGCACCTTCGGCGGCACCTTCGGCGGCCGAATCCCCCAAACAGAGCCGAACATGCAAAAACACTCGGGGGCAAGCTGTGGCAGCCTAAGCCACCATGCAGGAGGTTCGGCGGCCGAATGAACCTTCGGCTGCCGAACCTGAGTTCATCCAGAACTCAGCTTCAACGGCAAACCATCTCCTCCTTCCCTTCAACACTTTCTAACATGCATCCTTCACGTATTCAACACACATATACTCAAGTATATGTTCACAGGGGTCCAAAACTAGCTAATAACCCCAAACAACAAAACAAACATAACACAGCAACATGTATACATACATAAATCATCAAAAACTACCATGAATAACCTAAGCATGCTTCTCCTTCCTTTCACTCTTCACTCTTCAAAAACCATATAAACAGGGTCTAAAACTGCCCTTACCTCTGGAAACAGGAAGATACACACACTGAACAAAGGAAAAACAGATCAACCTCTCTTCAACCTCTCAAAATCTCAAAAGCGTAACTTTTGTTTCTCTCAACTCTCAACACCTTTGCAAGCACCTCAAACTGCTGTAAGAACAACCAAAAACATGTACAGATGAGTCATAAGAGACGTGGTCATTCCATGGCAAGAATCTGAGGCCAACACTTGGCAAAAAAAACATGACTCAGCTCACTAGCCAACTCAGCTTCGGCTGCCCAAACGCATGCGAAACCATGCAACCTTCGGGGGCCGAACGTGAATTTCAGAAGCCGAACCTTGGGCACTTTCGGCGGCCGAACTTATCTTCGGCGGCCGAACTTGGCTCCTCTGCCTTGGTTCATTTCACCTCAAAACTCATTTCCATTAACCTTAACACATCAACACAAATCACACTACGGAGTAAAACAGAACTATAGAATTCCGACACCCCGGATTCCACCAGACAACAGGAATTCCGGTGCCGGACTCTAGCCGGGTATTACATTCTCCCCCCCTTAAGAACATTCGTCCTCGGATGTTCCTAAAACAACAAAAACAAAACACAAGGAGGAACCTAACCTCAAAACAGATGTGGATACTGCTGGAGCATAGACTCCCGCGTCTCCCAGGTGCACTCTTCTAGATTATGGTGGTTCCATAGAACTTTCACCATCGGAATCTCCTTGTTCCTTAGCTGTCTGATCTGCGTGTCCAGAATCCGCACTGGCTGCTCTATATAGGTGAGATCTGTATGAATCTCCACCTCAGGCTCACTCAGAACCTGATTCGGATCTGACACAAACTGTCGTAGCATAGAAACATGAAATACCGGGTGAATCCTCGCCATAGAAGCAGGTAAATCCAGCTTATATGACACATTTCCGATCCTCTGCAATACCTCAAAGGGTCCAATGTACCGTGGAGCCAGTTTACCTTTCTTTCCAAAACGAACCACTCCTTTCATTGGAGACACTTTCAGCAATACCCAATTACCCTCTTGAAATTCTAACTGCTTTCTGCGAACATCTGCATAACTTTTCTGTCTATTCTGCGCTGTTCTGATTCTCTCTCTGATCATGGGCACCATTCTACTGGTAATGTCTACTAACTCTGGCCCTGCAAGAGCCTTCTCTCCTACCTCTTCCCAGCAAACAGGGGATCTGCACTTCCTCCCATACAAAGCTTCATAAGGAGCCATCCCAATGCTAGCATGATGACTGTTATTGTAGGCAAACTCCACCAAAGGTAGATGCTGCCTCCAAGAACCGCCAAAGTCTAACACACAAAGGCGAAGCATATCCTCTATGGTTTGGATGGTCCTTTCTGACTGTCCATCAGTCTGTGGGTGGAAAGCAGTACTAAAATCCAATCTCGTGCCCATCGCACTTTGCAGACTCCGCCAAAAGCGGGAAGTAAACTGAGGTCCTCTGTCTGAAACTAGAGACACTGGAACTCCATGTAATCTCACTATCTCATCCAGATAGACCTGTGCCAGCTTATCCACAGAATAGTTACTCCGTACTGGAAGAAAATGAGCAGATTTCGTGAGTCTGTCCACAATCACCCATATCGAGTCTATCCTGTTGGACGCTACTGGTAAACCCACTACAAAATCCATGGCTATGTTCTCCCATTTCCACTCTGGAATCGGTAATGGGTTAAGCATTCCGGCTGGTTTCTGATGCTCTAATTTCACCCTCTGACAAATCTCACAGGCTGTCACGAATTGCGCCACTTCTTTCTTCATGGCTGGCCACCAATAGACCCTTTTCAGATCCTGATACATCTTGGTGGCTCCTGGGTGAACACTATACCTCGCATTATGAGCTTCCCTCATAATGTCTTCCTTCACACTGCCCCTATCTGGTACACAAAGTCGACTCCCATAGCGAAGGATCCCTTTGCTGTCAAATCTGAACTCTGCATTATTGCCTGACTGAACAGTCCTGGCAATTTTCATCAACTCAGGGTCCTCATGCTGTCTCTGAGCTATCTGCTCCAGAAACACAGGTGTCACTCTCATCTGTGCGATCAACGCTCCTGTACCAGACAATTCTAGCTGTACTCCCTCGTCAAAGAGCTTATAAAGCTCCATCACCACTGGTCTCCGCTCTGCTGCTATATGGGATAAACTGCCTAGTGACTTCCGGCTTAGGGCGTCTGCGACAACATTCGCCTTACCCGGATGATATTGGATCTTACAATCATAATCACTGAGCAATTCGACCAATCTCTGCCTTAAATTCAGCTCTCTCTGACTTAAGATGTACTGTAAACTCTTGTGATCAGTGAAGATCTCGCATTTAACCCCGTAGAGGTAATGCCGCCATATCTTAAGTGCAAAGATAACTGCTGCCATCTCTAGGTCATGGGTAGGGTAATTCAACTCGTGCTTCTTCAACTGTCTAGAAGCATAAGCGATTACCCGATCACTTTGCATCAATACACAACCCAATCCCACTCGAGATGCATCACAGAACACTGTGAAATCCTCATTACTGACAGGCAGAGCTAACACTGGTGCTGTAGTCAGTCTCCTCTTGAGCTCCTCAAAGCTCTTTTCACACTGGTCTGACCAGATAAATTTCTGGTTCTTCTGAGTCAGTTTGGTCATAGGAGCTGCTATCTTTGAGAAGTTCTGAACGAACCTCCTGTAGTAACCTGCCAGTCCCAGAAAGCTTTTAATCTCAGTCACTGTCGTGGGTCTGGGCCAGTTAGCTACAGCCTCTATCTTCTTGGGGTCTACCTCAATACCCTCTGCTGATACCACATGTCCCAAGAAGGCAATGCTCCGTAACCAAAACTCACACTTCGAGAACTTGGCATATAAACCATGCTCTCTCAGTGTCTGCAGTACTATCCTCAGATGCTGGGCATGTTCCTCTGCATCTCTGGAATACACTAAGATATCATCGATAAACACAATGACAAAGTGATCCAGAAACTCACTGAATACCCTGTTCATGAGATCCATAAATGCTGCAGGGGCGTTAGTCAACCCGAACGGCATCACTAAGAACTCATAATGCCCATATCTGGTCCTAAAAGCTGTCTTAGGCACATCTGCCTCTCTGACTCTCAACTGATAATACCCAGATCTCAGATCTATTTTCGAGAAACAACCTGCTCCAGCTAGCTGGTCAAATAGATCATCAATCCGAGGTAAGGGATATCTATTCTTGATAGTGACCTTGTTCAACTGTCTGTAGTCGATACAAAGTCTGAGGGATCCATCCTTCTTTCTGACAAAGAGCACTGGAGCACCCCAAGGTGAGGTACTAGGGCGGATGAAATCCTTATCTACCAAGTCCTGCAACTGTTCTTTCAACTCTATTAACTCAGCTGGCGCCATCCTGTAGGGAGGAATAGAGATAGGTCTAGTACCTGGCAGTAATTCAATTTCAAACCCTATCTCCCTATCAGGTGGTAGTCCTGGCAAATCGTCTGGGAACACATCGAGAAACTCTCGGACGACTGGTACTGTGGCTGGTTCCCTCACCTGACTGTCTAGCTCTCTCACATGAGCTAGAAACCCCTGACAACCCCTCCTAAGCAAACGACGAGCCTGAAAGGCTGAAATCATACCTCTGGGTGTACCTCTCCTGTCTCCTCTGAAGACACACTCTGACCCATCCTGGTCTCTGAGACTCACTAGCTTCTCTCGACAATCCAACGTAGCACTATATGCAGATAGCCAATCCATCCCTAGAATGACATCAAAATCTGTCAAATCTAGAACCACAAGGTCAGCTGGAAGGCATCTACCCTCTATGACCACTGGACTGAAACGACAGACTGACACTGCCACTGATGGGTCACATTTGGGTCCACTGACCCAGAGAGGATACTCTAACTCAGCACTGATCAAACCCAATCTCTCTATGGCTCTCGAAGCAATAAAGGAATGAGAAGCACCGGGGTCCATCAAAGCATACACATCTGAACACCCAATGATGAGATTACCTGACACCACTGTGTTCGACGTGTTAGCCTCCTCCTGTGTCACTGTGAAAATCCGTGCTGGGGCTACCGGATTTCCACCTCGGGAACCTGCTGCTGACGTAGAGGCTACCCCTCTCCCTCTACCTCTGCCACTAGTCTGAGGCATGACTGGAGCTGCTGGCCGTACAACTGGCTGTACCACACTGCCTGAACTCATCTGCTGGGATGGTGCAAAAGTCATCTGCGGACAATCCCGAGCAATATGCCCTTCCTGTCCACATCGAAAACAAGCTGTAGATCCCAACCGACAAACTCCTCCATGTGGTTTTCCGCATCGTCTGCAGACTGGAGCTGTGCCAGAGCTTGAGCCACTACCTATTCCCAGACCTGACTTGACTTTACTCCAGAACTTACTCTTTGTTCCTTTTGCTCTATCCCATCTTTTACTGCTTGGTGTGGGGGCTTTAGAACTCGAAGCCTGTGCCTTTGACTGTTTCTGAATATTGGCACTAGCTTCCATTTTCCTGGCTGCGTCCACTATCGAGTGAAAACTCTCCTTCTCAGCTGGAAGGATCAAAGAAGAATACCTAGGATGAAGTCTCATGGTATATCTTCTTGCTTTCTTCTGATCAGTATCATAGGCTTGACCCACATACTGAAGCAGATCCAGAAACTTATCTGTAAATTCATCAACACTCATCTCATCTGTCTGTCGCAACTGTTCAAAGTCAATTACTTTCATCTCCCTCGAACTATCAGGAAAAGCCCACCCTGCAAACTCATTGGCGAACTCTCCCCATGACATGTTGTCCATTCTAGGCTCCACATAATTCTTAAACCATTCTCTAGCTTTCTTTCATTTTATTGTGAAACCTGCCATCTCAATGGCTCTCCTATCATCTGCTCCCAATTCACTAGTTATCATCCTAACTGCTCTGAGGTAGTCAAATGGATCATCTCCTGTGTTGTATTTAGGAGCATCCAATTTCAAGTACTCCGTCATTTGGACTTTACCTCCAGATGAGCTAGGTTCATGTCTGTCAACAACAGGGGCTACTGGTTCTGTTTGTGGTGGTGGAGGTGCTGGTTCATTTATTTCTGGGTGTGCTGCACTTGGATGTATAGGGGAAGGTGGATACATAGGATATGGTGGATGTGCTGGGTAATAATGAGGATATGGCATATATGGCATGTATGTAGGATATGGGTCAAAGCGAGAGTACTCCGACATACCCTCCATCGGATACTCTGGCTCCTGAAACACAGCTGGATAATCAAATCCTGAGGCCTGAACACCTCCTAAAGATTCTCCCATACCTTCATCCATAGACGGATCAGTCTCCATAGCCTCCCTCTCTTCCTCTGATCTTCCTCCCCTAGCTGTTCCTCTTCTGCTCTCGTCGACAGACCTTCTAGGGTCTATTGACGTACCTTCCCTGCTAGATCTCTGAGACCTTGCCCTTGGCAATGCAGGAGGACGAGCAGCTGGTCTCTCACTCTCTGGTGGGACTCCAGTCAATCGAGCTGATCGACGAGTTCCTCGCATCTTTACTCTGGAAACACAACATATAACATACCACTTTAGCACATAAACATCACATAACAATCATACACATACAACACTCATGGCATATCATAGCAGATAGGACTCAAGACCCTATCCTAGTGGACATGATTTCCTATTGTGCTTGACCACTTCTACCCTGTCTGAGCCCAACACTGTCTCTATAGGTCCGATCATATGAACCTAGGGCTCTGATACCAATCTGTAACGACCCCAAAATGGACCGTCACCGGCGCTAGGATTCAGGTCGGCTTAAGGCCGCCAGAACCCGTAGCAAGCCTGCTATACTCTCTGTGTACCTGTAAATCTCATACATGATCATACATTTTCTGTAAAAATAAAACTCTTTGCTGAACTAAGGCTTAACCTGTGCATGCACTATCTCTGTACTCTGTACTCATGTACTCTGTACTCTGTATCCCTGACTAGAGCTTGCTCTAGATGGGTTAACTCATACCTGTTAAGCCTGGTTTTCACATACAGGAAAACATACATACATATACAGATCATGTACAAAACATACATCACTAGGTCAAGCAACAACTATTACACCTCTTTAATATTACATGTCCACTCTAAGCTATTACAGATCTCTTTTACTTTTCTTGTACTCTGCTGGACTGTCCCTGTACACTGTACACTGAACCTGCAAAACTGGGGTTAAGGGAGTGGGATGAGCTCTATAGCCCAGTGAGTAGAACAGTAAAACATCTCAGTAAACTATGATCTCATGGAATGCACCATATCACAGACAAGCCACATCAAGAGTAAACCTGTCACCACAAAGTCCCAGTAACTCTGTGCCAGGGCGTAGAATCGAGCACCTGGTCTTCCTGTCATATATGTATATGTGTATATAACACCAGTGTACTTACCATTGCCAGGGCGTAGTCAAAGGCTCCTGGTCTTTACTATATACCTGCCAGGGCGTAGTCAAAGGCTCCTGGACTTGCTATACCTGCCAGGACGTAGTCAAAGGCTCCTGGACTTCCTGTCTGAGACTATTGGATCATTCAGCATTCACTCACATCACCAAATAACGATGCAATGCAACATATTCGTGAATACTAATGCAATCAACCTATGGCATAAACATGATGCATGAGATATGCTAAAAGTAGTTTGTGGTTCATTAAAAGTCATAAGTTTAGTTCCACTCACCTCTGGCTATCTGGACTGACTGACTCTGCAGGCTCTGAACCTCTGGAGCAGTACTCACTGCTGCTCTCTCTGGTTCCTCTGGTCTGTACCTATACAGATGGACTCAAATGAGGGACCAAACAAGCGTAGACATACCTCTCTTAAACTCCCCAAGAATCCCCTGAAACTCACTCAACTATCCATGCAAAGCATGCAAAAGAAAGCTGGACAGGACACCTTCGGCGGCACCTTCGGCGGCCGAATGTCCTTTCCAGAGACGAACCTCAAGCACCTTCGGCGGCACCTTCGGCGGCCGAATCCCCCAAACAGAGCCGAACATGCAAAAACACTCGGGGGCAAGCTGTGGCAGCCTAAGCCACCATGCAGGAGGTTCGGCGGCCGAATGAACCTTCGGCTGCAGAACCTGAGTTCATCCAGAACTCAGCTTCAACGGCAAACCATCTCCTCCTTCCCTTCAACACTTTCTAACATGCATCCTTCACGTATTCAACACACATATACTCAAGTATATGTTCACAGGGGTCCAAAACTAGCTAATAACCCCAAACAACAAAACAAACATAACACAGCAACATGTATACATACATAAATCATCAAAAACTACCATGAATAACCTAAGCATGCTTCTCCTTCCTTTCACTCTTCACTCTTCAAAAACCATATAAACAGGGTCTAAAACTGCCCTTACCTCTGGAAACAGGAAGATACACACACTGAACAAAGGAAAAACAGATCAACCTCTCTTCAACCTCTCAAAATCTCAAAAGCGTAACTTTTGTTTCTCTCAACTCTCAACACCTTTGCAAGCACCTCAAACTGCTGTAAGAACAACCAAAAACATGTACAGATGAGTCATAAGAGACGTGGTCATTCCATGGCAAGAATCTGAGGCCAACACTTGGCAAAAAGCTCACTAGCCAACTCAGCTTCGGCTGCCCAAACGCATGCGAAACCATGCAACCTTCGGGGGCCGAACGTGAATTTCAGAAGCCGAACCTTGGGCACTTTCGGCGGCCGAACTTATCTTCGGCGGCCGAACTTGGCTCCTCTGCCTTGGTTCATTTCACCTCAAAACTCATTTCCATTAACCTTAACACATCAACACAAATCACACTACGGAGTAAAACAGAACTATAGAATTCCGACACCCCGGATTCCACCAGACAACAGGAATTCCGGTGCCGGACTCTAGCCGGGTATTACAATTTCCAATGAGTAATATGTCATCCACATATAGGACTAGAAACACAACTGCACTCCCACTAACCATCTTGTAAACACAAGGTTCATCTTCATTCTTTATGAATCCAAAGTCCCTGACTGTCTCATCAAAACGAAGATTCTAGCTCTGAGAAGCTTACTTCAATCCATAAATGGATCTCTAAAGCTTGCAAATCTTTCCAGAATTCTCAGGGATTACAAAACCCTCAGGTTGTGTCATGTACACTGACTCGCGGTTGTCGAAGCCGGTCAAAAATAACATTTCCAGTTATCAACAATTTTACAACTGCAGATAGTGGTAAAGGATCGAATCCACAGAGAATTGTAAACTTATCTATCTTTCTCAATAAGATCAAGAGAATTAACTGAAAGCGCAACTGAAAGCAAGTAACTGAAAGCAGAACAAAAGTAAAGTGCAATAAGAGTAAAAAGGGGAGGTTTTGAGATTGATTTGATTAGCAAACTATTGAAAGCAATTAACTGAGCAAGTAATTAAAATAAAAGAGAAATTCAATATGAGAAAAGTCTAGTTGAAGAGATGGATCCACTTTGGTTGTTTGGATTGATCATTGAAACTTATGTTCTCTTGATTGATTCAATAGATTAGTTATGGTGATGGAAAACGCTTCTCACCACCATGTCTCTCCTTATGATTAAATCAATTAGGGAACGTCCTCTAATCAATTACTAATTAACAAATTGCCAAGAAATGTCATTGGGCCTTAGGCATCAAAACAATTGTCAATTGCATGAAGAAATAGAGAGATCCAATCCTAGCTACCCAAACGCATGGAGATGTTGCTAGATCATACAATTACTTAGTTATTACACCAAGTGTTCTTATGTTAGAATAATTCCAGCAATTACGGACTGAAAATTATCCCAACTAACAATCAATTACCTTGCAATCAAGAATCAAGTGGCCAATTTGATCATAACAATAAAGTAATCATAGATTCAAGCACCAAATTGTATGAATATTGAACTAATCAAAGACAAATAGTTTATGTTCAGATCTCACAATCCATAAAAAAACCTTAGTTTCAACCAATCTTCAACTAGAATAAAAGGTTTCAGCCACCCATGGCTGAAACAAAAGAGAAAATAAAAGGAGAACACAAAGGAAGATGAACCGAATTGGAGATGGAGATGGTGCGCCTTGCTTGGCCGGATGGGGGAGAAGGAGTTGCTGTCCAATCTGCCATGGATGGCCTCTTTGAGATCTTTAAATATGTTCTAAGGTGCTGTCTTAGGGTTTCAAGAGGCTACCCAAAATACCCTTGGTCCAAGATGTGCCATCCATGCACATGTGTGAAGGGAAAAACGTGGGGCATGTGTGGCTTGTGCAAGAGTGGGTCTTTTGGTCTTTGTTTGCCACTTTCCTTATTTAGAACTTTCCTTATTTAGCTTCACTTGAATTCAACTTGGCAGGCTTGCTCTCCTTTGCTCCATTTAAGGCAGTTTTAAGGGTATTTTTTCCAAAATGTCCTTTTTCACCATTTTCTGTAAAATAATGTCAAGAGTACTAAATTAAGCAGAAATCATGTAAATAATCATCAATAATATCAAGATAAAAAGGACTAAAATATGTTCTATTAAATACCCCCACACCTATCCTTTTGCTTGTCCTCAAGCAAATAAACATAGTTAAATAAGCTTTCTTTACTCTAGGTCCTTTATGTCCACTTAGCTCTTACTCAAGATACCTATTTTGAATCATTGCAGTGAAGAATACATGAATGAAGATTACTCACCTTCTTTCCTTGTCTCCCTTTACTTACCATGGCTAGGATTTGTTTTACTCAAGAGAGAGATCATACATGCACATATTATTTGTTCAGATAAGACTCTTTTTAGCTTTCGGATTGACTTGCCCTTACCTTGAAGTACTTTATTCAGTCTTTTGCACTTATATCTTGCTTGAAAAAGTCACCAACCTTTTGACGTGAAGGTACATATTGGTGATACCCACCCCCAGTTACCTGTCCAAGTGGCTACTAGCTCTGTTCATAGTCTTTCAACCATTGGAATAGTTATGAATTTGTGCTCATGAGGTCTTTGCCTTTGCTGAATTTTCTTTCTCTCAATGATTTGGGTAAATCAACACCAATTACTAAAATAAGTCATGTTAAGTTCATTCACACAATTTTCAATTCATTCTCTCTAATGAGTGTTATCAATATATTTTTCACCATGGCAAACTCAAAGATTCAATTCAAAAGGCAATTCTCAAACATGAATATAACTCACTGCAATTGATTCAACATAAGTTTAAAGAGTCATCACATCAATGGGGTCATGGAAAGAAAAGCTCATCCAACATAGTTCATTAGTTTGAGTAGAGTAAATAAAAAAGAAGAAGACTGTGGTTGTGTGTTATTGAAAGCAAAAAATGAAAAAAATTTCAACTGTGGCTATTCAGAACTAAGAAAATCGCAAAAATAGAATTGATAGAAAGAAAAATGCAAAAATGGAACTAAAATTGAAAGACTGACTGAAAATAAAAGTTCAGATATGCACCCCCACACCTAAATCATGCATTGTCCTCAATGTATAGGAAATATTAAAATGCAAAAGAAACTGAGTACTCCCCTGGGTGTGGTGTGCATGGTGTGATCCACTTGATCAAGGCTCAAGTAATTGGGGAAGGAAAAAGGGTCCCAATTGCATTGAGTGAAAAGTGTAGCACTCCTTTTGATTTGGTCATAACCCATCCTACTTTTTCCATGTACTCATGAAGTAACATGATTAGCTTATGCTCTTTCAGATGCGGTGTGCCTCTAGCTCTCATGTTTGCATTTTTGAGCACTTCCAAATTCAATTCATATTTCTCCATAGGTGGCTGTAATTTAGTACTTAATTCAGGCAAAACAAACTCTACCTTATTTGGAGGTTTGGGAAGGCATTGGTTTGCATGGTCCTTTGGTTTGGGCTATTGAACTTCCACTTGTTCCTTGTGAGCATGGGCTGTTTGCATTGGATGAATGGTAGAATTGGATTAAGTTTCCTCCTTCTGCGCAAGACTTACCTGAAAGGGATGACTGTCCTGCGGTTCAAGCTGAAGAGGCGTGCCTAGAATGCTCTCTGACTATGCAAGGTTGATCTACGCACCAAGCTGAAGTGGTGCGATCTGCTTCTGTTCATTCTGTGCATGGCTGCAGTCCACCTGTTGGATGCAACGAATAGTTTCTTTCAATTCTGGCTCTTTCTGGCTCTCTTTCCTGCAAAGATCATCATTTAGTATATCATCTTGATTTACATAACAAACATCTTTACTCAAACAATCAATGATATCTAAACTATCAACAGGTTCTGTTTGACCAGTTTATGTGGACAAACAGTTTTCTAGTTGTGTTTCTTCAGCAGCTTGTTCTTGTACTTGCCAATTTTCATCATCATCCTCGACATCTTGAAGCTCTTGCTCTCTTCTTAACATATTTGCTTTCATTGAGGTGGCCAATTGTCCTATGTCCTTTCACATGCTTTGCATGGAACTTACCATTGTTTCCATCATCTTTTCAAGGTGCTGGATGGAATTTGGAAGTTCTGGTTGGGCTTGATATCCTTGATAATTATGGCAGTCGTTATCCCATGCATAACTAAAGTTCGGATGGTCTCCCCAATCTGGATTGTATGTGTTAAAGTAGGGATCATGTCTCGGCTGTTCATAGTATCCTCCAAATGCATGAACTGGTTGGTCATTGAATCCTCCAAATGTATGTCTAGGCTGACTATTCCCATAAAGCATAGGACATTGATCAGTTGGGCGTCCTACATATGCATAGGTCCCATATGGCCTTGGTGGCTGAAATGCTTGAACCTGTTGAACTAGTCCTATGGCCAAATCTTTCATAAAAGATGTCAGTTCAGAAATCTGAGAAGAAGTTGTAACAGCCCGGACGTGATCCCCGGCACTGTTACCGTTCACGGCCTAGGGCTATCCCTCGCCTGGCCCTCTCGCCACTAGGCCAGGCGAGGGATAGCCCTAGGCCGTGAACGGTAACAGTGTCGGGGATCACGTCCGGGCTGTTACAACTTCTTCTCAGATTTCTGAACTAACATCTTTTATGAAAGATTTGGCCATAGGACTAGTTCAACAGGTTCAAGCATTTCAGCCACCAAGGCCATATGGGACCTATGCATAGGGGTGAGCATTCGGTCGGTTCGGTTCAAAACCGAACCGAACCGAAAAAACCGAAAACCGAATTGTAGAATTTTACAAAAACCGAACCGAACCGAATAAGAGGAATAACCGAATCGAACCGAACCGATTTGGTTCGGTTCGGTTCGGTCGGTTCGATCGGTTGAACCAATTTTCAATTTTTTTTTTAAATTCATTCTAAAATTCTATTAAAATATTTTAATTTTAAATTTTACAAATAAAAAATCAAACAACTCATATATTCATGCGAACCCCAGCGTTTGAAAAGGATATAACATATGAATAAGCTCATCAAAATAGAAAACAAGCTACCATAAAAATTAAAAACCAGAAGAACACTCCAAATTTCTGCCCACTGTAGCACCATCATCATCTCTTAAATTATAATTCTGAAAATAATGTAGCATAACACAAAAGCGTTTGTTATGGACAGAAAATGATTGGCATGGGAGAATAAGAATTTGAGCCATGCAAAGCTAGTTGAACTTAAAGGAGGGAACCATAAATCTAAAACATATGAACAGGTCTTAAGAGAAGCAAGCTATCCCTTAATTGGCCAACACTCTTAACAATGTAATATGCTACAAGCAGATAGTTAAGGCATATGTTAACCTGTAGAGCGACGACCGACGATTGTGTGGAGAGCGACGGCCGAAGATTGCGTGGAGAGCGACGGCCGGAGATTGCGTGGAGAGCGACGGCCGAAGATTGTGTGGAGACTAGAGAGAGAGAATAGAGAGCTACAGTGGAGAGCGACGACAGTCGGCGACTCAGCGTTGCAAGTGAAGATCGATGACCCGAGTTAGCCGCGATGGTTAATCGGTCGATGTCGGGAGGAGAGTGGAGGTTGGACGGTGGACGGTGGACCCGCTGGAAGTGGTGGAGCTCAGTGCTCAGAGAAGAAGAGGCACAGGTGTGACGGGAGGGGTGAGTGAGGCGGCGTGGATTCTGCGTCTCTACTCTCAATGGCACATCTTTTAGATTTAGGGCAAACGCTTATAAGAGTATATTTCAAAATGACGTAGTATAGGTGATTTCGGTTCGGTTCGGTTTAATCGAAATTTTTGAATCTAAAATCGAACCGAACCGAAATCACCGAAATTTCTAAAATGAAAAACCGAACCGAACCAAAATATATAAAAAACCGAACCAAAATTTTAAATCGGTTCGGTTCGGTCGGTTTTTTCGGTTTAAACCGAAATCTGCTCAGCCCTACCTATGCATATGTAGGACGCCCAACTGATCAATGTCCTATGCTTTATGGTGGCGAGAGGGCCAGGCGAGGGATAGCCCTGGGCCGTGAACGGTAACAGTGCCGGGGATCACGTCCGGGCTGTTACAACTTCTTCTCAGATTTCTGAACTGACATCTTTTATGAAAGATTTGGCCATAGGACTAGTTCAACAGGTTCAAGCATTTCAGCCACCAAGGCCATATGGGACCTATGCATATGTAGGACGCCCAACTGATCAATGTCCTATGCTTTATGGTGGCGAGAGGGCCAGGCGAGGGATAGCCCTGGGCCGTGAACGGTAACAGTGCCGGGGATCACGTCCGGGTTGTTACATAAAAAGGCAAATGTAATACCCGGCTAGATTCCAGCATCGGAATCCCTACCTTCCGGCGGAATCTCTGTTGGAATATGGAATTCTGAAGATGCCAGAGGCGTCTAGAGGGGTAAAATGTGCTTTCTAAAATGTTTTTACTGATTTCATGGTTTTAAATGGAAAGGAATTGAGTTTTGAAAAGAAAAGACCAAGGAGGCGTTTGCCAGGTTCGGCCGCCGAAAGTGAAGTTCGGCCGCCGAACATGGGAAGGCTTCGGGAGCGCTTTTGGCCTCCGAAAGTCTTCTTTGAACGAGCCAAGGTTCGGCCGCCGAACCTCAAGTTCGGCCGCTGAACCTCAAGTTCGGCCGCCGAACATGCATGAGTTTAGTGGGCACGTTAGGCTGCCGAAGGTGGTTCAGCAGGCCACCTATAAAGGGCCCTCAGATCGGAAATGGGCGAGTTTTCTCCCCATTCTCGAGCTCAGGTGAGTTTTTGTCCTCCCTTGGCCGTTTTCATGTTTTTCTTCATCTCCTTCATGTTTTCATGAGTTCCATGGTTGTTTTGAAGAGTTTTCAAGCTTGGATCAAGGTTTGGAGAGCTTGAAGACTTGAAGAGTTGGGTTCTCCACACCTTAAGCTTTGGGTCGCACCAACCCTCGATCTTCAAGAGGTTAGTGTAGATCCTTGTTTTCCCTCATGTTTAATGAAGTTTTAAGTAAGTTTTAAAGAGATTTGATGGTTGAGTATGGGTAGATATGCATGTTTAGGTTTATGTGGGTTTTTATGCCCAATGTATGATAATGTATGTTTATATATGTTTGTGTTGAGGAGTTTATGTTAGTTTATGCTCCTTTATGCATGTGGGAGTGAGTATGCATGATTGGGAGAGAGTATGTAAGGTTTGGGGTGTTTGGAAGGTTTGGGAGGCTTGAATGCATGAGAAGCTGAGTTCTGCCCTTCTGGGAAGAACTCAGGTTTGGCTGCCGAAGGTGGTTTCGGCCGCCGAACCTGCCTTTGGATGCATGGTTTGGCCGCCTAACCTTGCCCCCGAAAGCTGAGTTTTGGCTTGAAAGCAGACTTTCGGCCGCCGAAGGAAGGATTCGGCCGCCGAAAGTGCCTGACTTTCGTCTCTGGAGTGGGACTTTCGGCCGCCGAAGGTGCAGCCGAAAGTGCCCGAGTTTCGTCTCTGGAGGGAGGGTTCGGCCGACGAAGGTGCCGCCGAAAGTGCCCTGTCCAGCCTTTTCAAGGTTGTTTTCTATGCATGTTTAAGTGATGTTTTAGAGGGTTTTTGGGGAGTTGTTTATGAGTTGTTTAGAGTGTGTTTGGCACCTCTTTCGAGTCCACCTGTGTAGAATCGGACCCGAGGGATCGAGGAGGCCATCAGTGTTCGCAGTTGCAGAGTCAGTTCAGCGTCTGCCAGAGGTGAGTAGAACTAACTTAATCTTTTATTTTAATAAAATCAAATGCCTAAAGCATGCTCATGCATCATGTTTATATGTAATAGGATGATTGCACTAGTTTCACGAATGTGATGCATTGCATAAATTGTTGATTATATGATAAGATGGGTGGACCAAGGCGACCTCAATAGCCCGTAAGTCTGTCATTGAGTCCTTGTTAGTCGGGCGAGTACATGTAGGAAAGCCCAATGAGAGCTCCTTCGGAGCCGAGTTATGACAGAGGGATTGTTGGGGTCATGTCTAACCCTGAGGGGAAGGACGTTTCGAGAGCCCTCTAAAATCACCCGCGAGAGGAAGAGATTGCTAGCGTGAACTCAAGCGGGAGTGAAAAGCATTGTTGTGTAATAGTTGTGATATGGCGCATTTCATGAAAGCATGTAATTAATGAACTGTTTTCTCTGTTTCTACTCACTGGGCTTTTTAGCTCATCCCTTTCCCCTAATCCCAGTTTTGCAGGGCTAAAGTCAAGTCAGAGTCATCTATGGGAAGTATCAGAGTATAAGCATGGGCTTGGTTGTAATAGCTTAGCTTAGTTTTGTTATAGTGGTATGTATATGTTTATGGATATAAAGAGATGTTATGCTTTGTTTTGTATGCTTGACTAGTTTAGTTAATGGACATGATTGTAAAGAGAAAGTCATGATGTATATAAAGATTATGAATGGAAAGAACTATGTTGAATAGAGATAGAGTAAAGTTAAGAAAAGCTTAGTAATGTCATGTGAATGTCATGAATGGATAGAGTAGTGCTTTGCCCTAGTGTTTGGTTGAATCCCTTGGTTTATGCATGATCATTCTAAAACGATTGATGAAAGGTTTTCATGATGTGAATTGTTTTATGCTATGAGTTTGAACGGCCGTGAGGGAGGAAAGGGTTTCAATCCCTTGACCCAAGCGGACGTGGTTTTAAGGTTAGCTTGATGACCCATCGGGTATGAGGTTCTATGTTCTCGCGCATAGATCAAGCCAAGTTAGGTAAAACAAGTTTTAAAGATTAGTACGAAAAGTTTGATCATGTATGGGATTAGACCCGAGGTTTAGCATGTTTAGTGGCTTGCTACGGGTCCCGGCGGCCTTAAGCTGATCTAGATCCTAGCGCCGAACAGTTTGGAGCCGTTACTGCAGGGTACCGGTTTCCAGGCTGTTACAGTTGGTATCAGAGCTTAGGGCCTCAAGAGTACGGTGTGTTGCACATCGGAAGGAGGTTGTGCTAGATGTTATAGGAGGGCAAGCACATTAAGAAAGATCAAGATCATGTCCACTAGGATCGGATGAGGAGTCCCGTCTTGTTTGATGATGTGTAATGCCATGAGTTATGCATGTACATTAATGTTACGTTATGTATGATATGCTATGTATGTGTAGGTTCATGTGTTTTCATATGAACCGTATGATGCTAATGCTTGTTTGTATGTTTGTGTGTTGTTCTTCAGAGGAGCCAGAATGCGAGGTGCTCGTCGATCTGTGGAATCGACTGGAGATCCATCTGAGAGGGAAGGTATGGACACCTTTCCCCCTGCTCTGCCAAGAGCGCAGTCGTGGGGAGTCAGCAGATGGGGAACATCAAGGGACCCGGGGAGGTCTTTTGATGCAAGCAGAGAAGGCATGGCTCCAAGAAGGATGTCAGCTAGTGTGAGGGAAGTGGAGATGGATGTTCAGAGAAGGGATGTCAGTTTGGGAGATTTTCAGGAGGATGCTCAGACTCGGGATTCCAGAATCTCAGGTTTGGGAGGGATTGATCCCTCCACTTTGAGTACAGCCTCCACGAAAAGCAAGAAGTGGGGCAGAACCCTGAAGGGGAAGAAGAAGAAGTTGTGGAGTCGGTTGAAGTCTAGTCTGGGATTAGGTGGTGGTTCGAGCTCTGGCTCAGACAGTTCAAAATGCTTGAGGTGCGGAAGGCCGCACAAGGGAGTCTGCCATTATGGGACTAATCTATGTTATAGGTGCAGACAGGAGGGGCACATAGCACGTGAGTGTCCCACTGCGCCCAGGTTGGCTCCGTCCCAGCAAGCAGCTTCAGGTAGAGCAGCTCAGCCAGCAGCTTCAGCCATGTTTCAGGTTGGTGGTCGAGGCAGAGGAAGAGGGTCAGCCCCTCATTCCTCAGGTTCCCGTGGAGAAGGTCCGTCAGCTTCAGCTCGGATCTTCACCCAAGCTCAGCAGGAGGCAGACACATCGAACACAGTGGTGCCAGGTATGCTCACTTTGGAATGTTCTGATGTGTGTTTTTGTGAACTCTGGTGGTTCTCTTTCTTTAGTTGCTCTAGGAGCCATCGAGAGGTTGAGTTGATAGCTTCTAGGCTAGAGTGTTCTCTTTGGGTCAGTGGACTCGAGTGTGATTCATCTGGAGCAGAGTCAGTCTGCCGATTCAGTTCTGTGACAGTTGAGGGTAGATGCCTTCCACCCGAATTTGAGGTCTTAGACTTGACTGTCTGGACGTCAGTTTAGGGTTGGACTGGGTTTTTCTACTCGTAGTGCTATATTGGTCTGCAGAGACAAGGTAGTCAGGTTCATAGGACAGGATGGGTCAAGGGTTTTCTTCTGAGGGAACACAGTAGGGATGCCTAGAGGTCTGATGTCAGCCTATCAAGTTCGTAGGGTACATAGGAGGGGTTGTCAGAGGGTTCTAGCTCTTGTTTGAGGGTTTAGCAGTCAGGTCGGGGAACCAGCCTCAGTGTTAGTAGTTAGAGAGTTCTTAGTTGTTTTCCCAGGCTAGTTGTCAGGTTTACCACCTGTCAGGAAGTTAGAGTTTGGAGTAGGAGTGGTGTCTGGAACCAGAACCATTTCTTTCCTTCCCTACAGGATGGCGCCTGCGTAGAGAGAGGTAGTAGTCAGAGTAGAGGTGAGACTTGGTAGACAGGGGTTTTATCCGACCTAGTACCTCACCCTGGACTGTTCCAGTGTGGTGGTGGGAAAAGAAGGATGAATCCTTGAGACATTGTAATAACTGTAAGCAGTTGACCAAGGTCACTACCAAGGGCAGGTATTCCCATGCAGGATGGATGATCTATTGGGACAGTTAGCAGAGGCTGTTTGTTTTCCAAGATAGATCTTAAATCCGGGTACTACCTGTGAGAGTTAGAGTTAGTTTTGGGTTAGCAGTGAGAAGAAGCCAGTTGGTTAAGATGAAGAGAAGAGTAAGGATCAGAGTAGCGCAGTAGAAGCGTGTGGAGTTCAGGAGAAGGTTGGGGTATTGTTAAGGTGTTTCTTTTGGGAAAAGGTGTGCCCAGAAGACCCGGGAGTTCTTACTCCAGCAGTACCTGTGTCTCTCTTTTAGGAGAGAGGTTTTTAAGTTTTGCTTGCTTGTCGCTTGCATGTTATGTATGCTGTTGTTATGTTTTATGCAATGCCTATTTGTTTGTGGAACATTCGGGGACGAATGTTCTTAAAGGGGGGAAGAATGTAATACCCGGCTAGATTCCGGCATCGGAATCCCTACCTTCCGGCGGAATCTCCATTGGAATATGGAATTCTGAAGATGCCAGAGGCGTCTAGAGGGGTAAAATGTGCTTTCTAAAATGTTTTTACTGATTTCATGGTTTTAAATGGAAATGAATTGAGTTTTGAAAAGAAAAGACCAAGGAGGCGTTTGCCAGGTTCGGCCGCCGAAAGTGAAGTTCGGCCGCCGAACATGGGAAGGCTTCGGGAGCGCTTTTGGCCTCCGAAAGTCTTGTTTGAACGAGCCAAGATTCGGCCGCCGAACCTCAAGTTCGGCCGCCGAACATGCATGAGTTTAGGGGGCATGTTAGGCTGCCGAAGGTGGTTCAGCAGGCCACCTATAAAGGGCCCTCAGATCGGAAATGGGCGAGTTTTCTCCCCATTCTCGAGCTCAGGTGAGTTTTTGTCCTCCCTTGGCCGTTTTCATGTTTTTCTTCATCTCCTTCATGTTTTCATGAGTTCCATGGTTGTTTTGAAGAGTTTTCAAGCTTGGATCAAGGTTTGGAGAGCTTGAAGACTTGAAGAGTTGGGTTCTCCACACCTTAAGCTTTGGGTCGCACCAACCCTCGATCTTCAAGAGGTTAGTGTAGATCCTTGTTTTCCCTCATGTTTAATGAAGTTTTAAGTAAGTTTTAAAGAGATTTGATGGTTGAGTATGGGTAGATATGCATGTTTAGGTTTATGTGGGTTTTTATGCCCAATGTATGATAATGTATGTTTATATATGTTTGTGTTGAGGAGTTTATGTTAGTTTATGCTCCTTTATGCATGTGGGAGTGAGTATGCATGATTGGGAGAGAGTATGTAAGGTTTGGGGTGTTTGGAAGGTTTGGGAGGCTTGAATGCATGAGAAGCTGAGTTCTGCCCTTCTGGGAAGAACTCAGGTTTGGCTGCCGAAGGTGGTTTCGGCCGCCGAACCTGCCTTTGGATGCATGGTTTGGCCGCCTAACCTTGCCCCCGAAAGCTGAGTTTTGGCTTGAAAGCAGACTTTCGGCCGCCGAAGGAAGGATTCGGCCGCCGAAAGTGCCTGACTTTCGTCTCTGGAGTGGGACTTTCGGCCGCCGAAGGTGCAGCCGAAAGTGCCCGAGTTTCATCTCTGGAGGGAGGGTTCGGCCGCCGAAGGTGCCGCCGAAAGTGCCCTGTCCAGCCTTTTCAAGGTTGTTTTCTATGCATGTTTAAGTGATGTTTTAGAGGGTTTTTGGGGAGTTGTTTATGAGTTGTTTAGAGTGTGTTTGGCACCTCATTCGAGTCCACCTGTGTAGAATCGGACCCGAGGGATCGAGGAGGCCATCAGTGTTAGCAGTTGCAGAGTCAGTTCAGTGTCTGCCAGAGGTGAGTAGAACTAACTTAATCTTTTATTTTAATAAAATCAAATGCCTAAAACATGCTCATGCATCATGTTTATATGTAATAGGATGATTGCACTAGTTTCACGAATGTGATGCATTGCATAAATTGTTGATTATATGATAAGATGGGTGGACCAAGGCGACCTCAATAGCCTGTAAGTCTATCATTGAGTCCTTGTTAGTCGGGCGAGTACATGTAGGAAAGCCCAATGAGAGCTCCTTCGGAGCCGAGTTATGACAGAGGGAATGTTGGGGTCATGTCTAACCCTGAGGGGAAGGACGTTTCGAGAACCCTCTAAAATCACCCGCGAGAGGAAGAGATTGCTAGCGTGAACTCAAGCGGGAGTGAAAAGGATTGTTGTGCAGTAGTTGTGATATGGCGCATTTCATGAAAGCATGTAATTAATGAACTGTTTTCTCTGTTTCTACTCACTGGGCTTTTTAGCTCATCCCTTTCCCCTAATCCCAGTTTTGCAGGGCTAAAGTCAAGTCAGAGTCATCTATGGGAAGTATCAGAGTATAAGCATGGGCTTGGTTGTAATAGCTTAGCTTAGTTTTGTTATAGTGGTATGTATATGTTTATGGATATAAAGAGATGTTATGCTTTGTTTTGTATGCTTGACTAGTTTAGTTAATGGACATGATTGTAAAGAGAAAGTCATGATGTATATAAAGATTATGAATGGAAAGAACTATGTTGAATAGAGATAGAGTAAAGTTAAGAAAAGCTTAGTAATGTCATGTGAATGTCATGAATGGATAGAGTAGTGCTTTGCCCTAGTGTTTGGTTGAATCCCTTGGTTTATGCATGATCATTCTAAAACGATTTATGAAAGGTTTTCATGATGTGAATTGTTTTATGCTATGAGTTTGAACGGCCGTGAGGGAGGAAAGGGTTTCAATCCCTTGACCCAAGCGGACGTGGTTTTAAGGTTAGCTTGATGACCCATCGGGTATGAGGTTCTATGTTCTCGCGCATAGATCAAGCCAAGTTAGGTAAAACAAGTTTTAAAGATTAGTACGAAAAGTTTGATCATGTATGGGATTAGACCCGAGGTTTAGCATGTTTAGTGGCTTGCTACGGGTCCCGGCGGCCTTAAGCCGATCTGGATCCTAGCGCCGAACAGTTTGGAGCCGTTACGGCAGGGTACCGGTTTCCGGGCTGTTACAGAAGTGGCATGTGTACTTACCTCATCCATGATTCAGATCTGTGATCGTGACTTCTTCAGAGGCAGATTCGGTGGTGCCTTTTTTTTATTTTTTATTTTTGTTCAGATCTGCGATATGGTGTTCTTCGGGTTACAGATCAGGTTCTGAAAGAAAAATAAATGAGTTAAATTCCCCGGCAACGGCGCCAATTTTTAACTCGTGGTTGTCGAAGCCGGTCAAAAATAACATTTCCGGTTGTCAACAATTTTACAACTGCAGATAGTGGTAAAGGATCGAATCCACAGAGAATTGTAAACTTATCTATCTTTCTCAACAAGACCAAGAGAATTAACTGAAAGCGCAACTGAAAGTAAGTAACTGAAAGCGGAACAAAAGTAAAGTGCAATAAGAGTAAAAAGGGGGGATTTTGAGATTGATTTGATTAGCAAACTACTGAAAGCAATTAAATGAGCAAATAATTAAAATAAAAGAGAAATTCAATATGAGAAAAGTCTAGTTGAAGAGATGGCTCCACTTTGGTTGTTTGGATTGATCATTGAAACTTATGTTCTATTGATTGATTCAATAGATTAGTTATGGTGATGAAAAATGCTTCTCACCACCGTATCTATCCTTATGATAGGGAACGTCCTCTAATCAATTACTAATTAACAAATTGCCAAGGAACGTCCTTGGGCCTTAGGCATCAAAACAATTGTCAATTGCATGAAGAAATAGAGAGATCCAATCCTAGCTACCCAAACTCATGGAGATGTTGCTAGATCATACAATTCCTTAGTTATTACACTAAGTGTTCTTATGTTAGAATAATTCCAGCAATTACGGACTGAAAATTATCCCAACTTACAATCAATTACCTTGCAATCAAGAATCAAGTGGCCAATTTGATCATAACAACAAAGTAATCATAGATTCAAGCACCAAATTGTATGAATATTGAAGTAATCAAAGACAAATAGTTTATGTTCAGATCTCACAATCATAAAATAACCTTAGTTTCAACCAATCTTCAACTAAAATAAAAGGTTTCAGCCACTCATGGCTGAAACAAAACAGAAAATAAAAGGAGAACACAAGGGAAGATGAACCAAATTGGAGATGGAGATGGTGTGCCTTGCTTGGCCGGATGGGGGAGAAGGAGTTGCTGTCCAATCTGCTATGGATGGCCTCTTTGAGATCTTTAAATATGTTCTAAGGTGCTGTCTTAGGGTTTCAAGAGGCTGCCCACATTTTCAGAGACTGCCCAAAATGCCCTTGGTCCAAGATGTGCCATCCATGCACATGTGTGAAGGGAAAAACGTGGGGCATGTGTGATTTGTGCAAGAGTGGGTCTTTTGGTCTTTGTTTCCTGCCCAAATGTCTTCAAGATGTTGCCCAAGGTTCCCAAGAGTTGCCTTCACACTCTCCTTGCTGCCCATGCACTAATAAGGAAGGTGGAGCCTCCTTTGCAATTTGAATTTTGAATGTGCAAGGCATGAGGTAACAAGCATGTGATCTTTGGATTTGGCTTCCTTGATAAGCTGGATTTTGAAATTCAAAATTTGAATATAAATCTTGAAGATTTGAAATTCAAAATACTTTCCTTATTTGGCTCTTCATATGTGGCAACTCGAGACTTGGCTTCTTGAATAAGGAAAAGACTACTTGGAGATTTGAAATTCGAATTTCAAATTGCTTTGGCTGAATGTTCTTTCCTTCTTTGCCACTTTCCTTATTTAGAACTTTCCTTATTTAGCTTCACTTGAATTCAACTTGGTAGGCTTGCTCTCCTTTGCTCCATTTAAGGCAGTTTAAAGGGTATTTTTTCCAAAATGTCCTTTTTCACCATTTTCTGCAAAATAATGTCAAGAGTACTGAAATAATCAGAAATCATGTAAATAATCATCAATAATATCAAGATAAAAAGGACTAAAATATGTTCTATCATACACATCCTCGAGCAAGTTTCCATTAAGAAAAGCTGTTTTGACATCCATTTGCCATATCTCGTAATCATAGTACGCAGTAATGGCAATGAGAATTCTAACCGACTTAAGCATTGCTACTGGCGAAAAGGTCTCATCATAGTCTATACCATGAGTTTACTTGAAACATTTTGCAACAAGCCTTACTTTGTAGGTATGCACATTTCCATCCATGTGAGTTTTCTTCTTGAAAACCCATTTGCAATCAATGGTCTTAACACCCTCAAGGGAATCAATTAATGACCAAACTCGATTGTCATACATGGATTGCAATTCAGATTTCATGGTAGAAAGCCATTTCTCAGAATCTAGACCTGACACAACCTCTTGATAGGTAGTAGGCTCATCTTGATCAATGAGCAAAAGTTCACGAGTATCAGTCATGAGAAATCCATATCTCTCAGGTTGATGACGTGTCCTATCAGATCTGTGTGGGACTTGTGTCACCCTTTCAATTTCCGCAACTGTTTGTGGTTTCGGAAGCGGTTCTACAAGCAGTTCAATGCTCTCTTGTGGTGCTTGAGTTTCCTCAAGTCGCACTGCACTCCCATGAATCTCTGAGAGATAAATTCCTTTTCCAAAAAGGTACCATTTCGAGCAACAAACACTTTGTTCTCTGAGGGAATATAGAAATAATATCCTTTGATTTCCTTAGGATACCCCACAAAATTGCACTTGGTAGATTTTGGAGCTAGCTTATCTGAAATTGGGCGTTTCACATAAGCCTCACAACCCCAAATCTTAAGAAAAGACAAACTGGGCATTTTGCCAATCCATAACTCATATGGTGTCTTTTCAACCGCTTTTGATGGTACTCGGTTTAAAATAAATGCAGCTGTTTCCAAGGCATAACCCCAAAATGATAAAAGGAGATTTGTTTGACTCATCATAGATCGAACCATATCTAATAAAGTTCGATTTTTCCTTTCAAAAACACCATTCCATTGTGGAGTTCATGGAGGACTCAATTGTGAAACAATTCCACAATTTCTAAGATATTCATCAAACTCTTGGCTCAAATATTCACCACCTCGATCAGATCGAAGTCATTTTAATACTTCTACCAAGTTGATTTTGTACTTCATTTTGAAAAGTTCTAAACATTTCAAAAGATTCATGCTTATGTTTCATTAGGTAGACATAGCCATACCTACTGAAATTATCAGTGAATGTAATGAAGTACTGATAACCTCCCCTGGCACTAATGCTTAGTGGGCCACATACATCTGTATGTATTAAGCCCAATAAGTCTGAAGCCCTTTGACCTTGTCCAGTAAAAGGGTTCTTTGTCATCTTACCAAGCAAACAAGATTCACAATTTTCAAATGATTCAAAATCAAATGAATCTAATAAACCATCTTTATGGAGCTTAGATATGCGATTCTCATTTATATGGTTAAGACGATAGTGCCATAAATATGTTGGGTTTAACTCATTTAGTTTAGTTTTCTTAGAAGTTATGTTATAGATATTGTTGTCTCTAGAATTATCTAGATTAAGGACATAAAGGCCATCGCATGAATTTGCAATACAATAAAGCAAATCATCTTTATTAATGGAGCATTTCTTATTCTTAATAAGAAATGAAAAACCTTCATCGTCCAAAACAGAAACTGAAATAATATTCCTACTCAAAGTAGGAACATAAAAGCAATTGTTCAAAAATAACAAAAGCCCATTGGGCAATACCAGTTCATATGTCTCTACAGCTATGGCAGCAACTCTTGCTCTGTAACGACCTGGAAACCGGACCGCTACCGACGCTAGGATCCAGATCGGCATAAGGCCGCCGAGACCCATAGCAAGCCTGACATACTTCCTGTAAACCTGTTTAATCCCATACATGATCAACAATTACATAAAAAATTCAATTTTCTCATTCATTTACCAAACTTAACCTGTGCATGCACTATTTATATACATAAACATCAACCCCACACTGGAGTCCTCAACAATGCTCCAATGGGGTAACATAACATTTATTAAGTTTGGTTTACATAAACATCATTGAAATCATGTATTCAAAAGGGATTAACAACATACTAGGGTCAAACACAATTTTATCCTCAATAACACCATTACATTGCATAACTATTTAATGCTATTCATTACATTACTGTACTAAACATTACATTTCAATATTTATCATGTCCACATCTAGCTATTACATGACCATGACTTTACTCTAGCTGACCTCCTGGTCTATCCCGTACCTGCAAACCTAGGGGATTAAGGGAGTGGGCTGAGCTACTAGAGCCCAGTGAGCAGAATAATAAAACATTATATTTAAAACATATGGTATCATGGAATGCATCACATCACAGACAAATCACATCAAGGATGAATTTGTCACCTATAGCCCTCTACACATTCCAATAGTGCTAGGAGCGTAGAATGGGCCTCACTGGTCTTTCTCTTACATAGCATAACATAACATAACATAGCATTCCATTAATGCCAGGGGCGTAGAATGGGCCTCACTGGTCTTTCACCGTATCATTACCATCTCATAACATGTCATATCATAGTGAGGGCCAAAGGATCATCCAACATTCATCCACATCATCAACATATTATGCAATGCAACATATTCGTGAATTCTAATGCAAGCACCCTAATATATCTCATGGCATTCATGATACGTGAATCATGCTAAGAACTGATTATTTACTTTAAAGCATAAAGAGTTATTCCACTCACCTTAGGCTAGCTCTGACAAGACACTGGAGCAGCTATCTCACTGCTGGGGTCCTCGGTTCCTTGGGTCCGAACCTACACAAGTGGACTCAAATGAGGGACCAAACATACATGAACATGACTCTAAAACACTACCAAAAAACCCCCTAAAACACCTTCAAACCATCATAGAAAATATGCAAAGAAGGGCTGAACAGGGCACTTTCGGCGGCAGGTTCGGCGGCCGAAAGGCCCTCCAGAGCCGAAAGTCATGCACCTTCGGCGGCACTTTCGGCGGCCGAAGGTTCCCTCCAGAGACGAAACTCATACATGTTCGGCGGCACCTTCGGCGGCCGAAAGTCAGCTTTCGGGGGCAGGGTTCGGCAGCCAAAGGCTTGCTTCCACAGGCAGGTTCGGCGGCCGAAAGTCCCTTCGGCTGCCGAACCTGAGTTCTTCCAAAGGGCAGAACTCAGCCTCTTTCATGCACAAATGCCTCCCAACCCATTCAATCATGCATTTACCTATTCTACAACAAGCAAACTCAAGCCAACAAGCACATAGGGGTCTCAAACTAACTTAAACCCCAACCAATACACATCAAACATACACATACAACCCACATTGCTCATAAACACAACATAAACCCAAAAACTCATTATAAACCTAAACATGCATTTCTACCCCAAGAAACTTCATGAAACTTAACCAAAACGTGAAACGAAGTATGGATCTACTCTTACCTCTTGAAGATCGAAAGGGAAGATGATCCAACTCTGAGATGGGAAAGATCTCGCTCCTTGTTTCTCCAAGTTCCAAAACTTGCTCTTTTTGCTCAAATATCTTCAAACCAAGATAAAACTTGTTAAAACTTGAAAGATTGGAGGAAAAACATCAAAAACGACCATGGGAGAGCATGGACTCACCGTTGGCTGAAAATGGGAGAAAACTCGCCCGTTTCGGCCATGGAGCCCTTATATAGGGGCTGGCCAGACCACCCTTCGGCAGCCTAAAGTGCCTCCAAAAGTCATGCAAGTTCGGCGGCCGAACCTGGAAATGCCTCCATAGTCTTTTTCATTCAAAACTCAATTCCTTTCTTACGTAAAACCATAAAATACATTAAAACATTTTATAAAAACATGATTTTACCCTTCTAGAGGTTTCCAACATCCGAGATTCCACCGGACGGTAGGAATTTCGATACCGGAGTCTAGCCGGGTATTACATTCTCCCCCCCTTAAGAACATTCATCCCCGAATGTTCATCAAACAACACATGCATAGCATAAAACATCAACACACATACAAAGCACATATAACACACCTTAGAAGAGGTGAGGATATTACTGGAGCATGGACTCCCGTGTCTCCCAGGTACACTCCTCAATGTTGTGGTGATTCCAAAGGACTTTCACCATCGGGATTTCCTTGTTCCTTAGCTTTCTGATATGGGTGTCTATGATCCGCACTGGCTGCTCAACATAAGTGAGATCTTCTTAGATCTCCACATCAGGTTCACTAAGAACCTTGCCCGGATCTGACACGAATTTCCTCAACATAGAAACATGGAAAACCGGATGATTTCTCTCCATTGAAGTAGGTAAATCCAGCTTATACGATACATTCCCGACCTTCTGTAAGATCTCAAAGGGTCCGATGTACCGTGGAGCTAGCTTACCTTTCTTCCCGAACCGAATCACCCCTTTCATTGGAGACACCCTGAGCAATACCAAATCTCCCTCTTGAAACTCTACCAGCTTTCTGCGGATATCTGCATAACTCTTCTGCCTGCTCACAACAGTCTTAATTCTTTCTCTGATTATGGGCACCATTCTGCTGGTAATCTCTACTAGCTCAGGCCCTGCCAAGGCCCTTTCTCCAACTTCTTCCCATCAGATAGGCGACCTGCACTTCCTTCCATATAAAGCTTCATATGGAGCCATCCCTATGCTAGCATGATGACTGTTATTGCAGGCAAACTCCACCAAAGGTAGATGCTGCCTCCAAGAACCGCCAAAATCTAGCACACACATTCTAAGCATATCCTCTATTGTCTGGATGGTCCTCTCTGACTGTCCGTCCGTCTGTGGATGGAAAGCAGTGCTAAAATCCAACCTGGTACCCATAGTATTTTGCAGACTCCGCCAAAACCTGGAGGTGAACTGGGGTCCTCTATCAGGCACTATTGAAACAGGGACCCCATGCAACCTGACAACCTCATCAACATACACCTGCGCCAACTTGTCCATGGAATAGCCACTCCTGACAGGAATGAAGTGAGCAGATTTGGTCAGTCTGTCCACAATCACCCATATGGAGTCTAATCTGTTGGACGTTGCCGGTAACCCCACCACGAAGTCCATAGCTATATTCTCCCATTTCCACTCTGGAATAGGTAGTGGGTTAAGCATTCCAGCCGGCTTCTGATGTTCCAGCGTCACCCTCTGACATACTTCGCAGGCTGACACAAACTGTGCAACTTCTCTCTTCATAGCTGGCCACCAATAAACTCTCTTCAAATCTTGATACATCTTGGTGGCTCCAGGGTGAACGCTGTATCTGGCATTATGAGCCTCTCTTATAATGTCTCCCTTCAGCCCTACGTCATCTGGTACACACAATCTATTCCCATAGCGGAGGATCCCCTTGCTATCAAATCTGAACTCTTGATTCTTGCCTGACTGAATAGTCCTGGCAATCTTCACTAATTCTGGGTCCTCGTGCTGTTTCTGAGCCACCTGCTCCAGAAACACAGGTGTTACTCTCATCTGGGCTATCAAAGCACCTGTACCAGACAACTCCAACTGCAACCCTCCATTGATGAGTTCAAAGAACTCCCTCACTATTGGTCTCATCTCTGCTGAAATATGAGATAGACTGCCAAGTGATTTTCGGCTTAGGGCGTCTGCCACAACATTCGCCTTACCCGGATGGTACTGAATCTTGCAATCATAGTCACTAAGCAGTTCTACCCATCTTCTCTGCCTTAGGTTCAACTCTCTCTGACTCAGGATGTACTGCAGGCTCTTATGATTTGTGAAGATCTCACATTTTACCCCATAGAGGTAATGCCTCCACATCTTGAGTGCAAAAATTACTGCTGCCATCTCTAGGTCGTGTGTAGGGTAATTCAACTCGTGCTTCTTCAGCTGCCTAGAAGCATAAGCAATCACCCTTTCATTCTACATCAGTACACAACCTAGTCCCACACGGGACGCATCGCAGAAAACCGTGAAGTCTTCATTACTCGTTGGCAGAGTTAACACTGGTGTCGACGTCAACCTCTTCTTTAGCTCTACAAAGCTCTCTTCACACTGGTCGGTCCACACAAATCTCTGGTTCTTCTTAGTCAATCTGGTCATGGGAGCTGCAATTTTAGAGAAGTCCTGAACGAACCTCCTGTAGTAACCTGCCAAACCCAAGAAGCTCTTGATCTCTGTCACTGTAGTGGGTCTAGGCCAGTTAGCTACAGCTTTCACTTTCTTGGGATCTACCTCGATTCCATTTTTTGACACTACATGCCCCAAGAAGGAAATGCTCCTTAGCCAGAATTCACACTTGGAGAACTTGGCATACAAGCCATGTTCCCTCAAGGTCTGCAGAACTAACCTCAGATGATGGGCATGCTCCTCTGCATTCCTGGAATACACTAAGATATCATCTATGAAGACAATAGCAAAGAGATCCAGGTACTAACTGAAAACTCTGTTCATGAGATCCATGAATGCTGCAGGGGCATTGGTCAACCCGAACGGCATCACAAGGAACTCATAGTGCCCATATCTGGTCCTGAATGCTATCTTCGGTACATCCTCTTCTCTTATCCTCAGCTGATGGTACCCGGATCTCAGATCTATCTTGGAGAAACAACCTGCTCCTTCTAGCTGGTCGAATAGATCGTTGGTCCTTGGCAACGGATACTTATTCTTGGTAGTGACCTTATTCAACTGCCTGTAGTCGATACAAAGTCTAAGGGATCCATCTTTCTTTTTCACAAATAGCACTGGAGCACCCCAAGGTGAGGTACTCGGTCGGATGAAGCCCTTATCTACCATCTCTTGCAACTGCTCCTTAAGCTCCTTCAGTTCTGCTGGTGCCATCCTATAGGGAGGGATAGAGATCGGTCTAGTTCCAGGCATTAACTTAATTTCAAACTCTATTTCCCTAGCAGGTGGTAGACCTGACAGCTCGTCTGGGAAAATATCTAAAAACTCTCTGAGCATTGGCACTGCGGCGGGCTCTCTAACATGACTATCCAGCTCTCTCACATGAGCTAGAAAACCCTAACAACCCCTCCTGAGCAGCCTACGAGCCTGTAGGGCTGATATCAAACCTCTAGGTGTACCCCTCCTGTCTCCTCTGAAGACAACCTCTGACCCATCCTGACATCTGAACCTGACTACCATGTCTCTGCAATCCAAGGTAGCACCATGGGTAGATAGCCAATCCATCCCTAGAATGACATCAAAATCTGTCAAATCTAGAACCACAAGGTCAGCAAAAAGGCATCTTCCCTCCACAAAAATTGCACTACACTGGCAGATTGACTCTGCCACTGACGGGTCACACTTGGGTCCACTGACCCATAGGGGACACTCTAACCCAGAGACCATCAACCCCAACCTCTCAACGGCTCTCGGAGCAATAAAAGAATGTGATGCACCAGGGTCCATTAAGGCATAAACATCAGAACAACCAATGATGAGATTACCTTACACCACTGTGTTCGATGCATTTGCCTCCTGCTGAGTCATCGTGAAGATCCGTGCTGGAGCTGATGGACCTTCACCCCTGAAACCTGCTGAAGAAGAGGCTGCCCCTCTCCCTCTACCTCTGCCACTAGCCTGAGTCGCGGTTGGAGCTGCTGGCTGAGCCACACTACCAGAAATTGTCTGCTGGGACTGTGCTACAAAAGCAGCTCTAGGACACTCCCGTGTCATGTGTCCCTCCTGCCCACATCTGAAGTAGGCTGTGATCCCAAACCGACATATTCCCTTGTGCGGCTTCCCACATTTCACACATGCTGCATTATCTGCACCTGAGCTCGAGCCACTCCTAATCCCAGACCTGACTTGATCTTGTTCTAGAACTTGTTCTTCTTTGACTTTTTGGTGGTACTGCCCCACCTCTTACTGCCTGAACTCAGAGAAGAAGGGTCTAACCTTCCCCCACCTGGGGTCTTGGAACCAGAAGGCTGTGCTACTGACTGCTTGACTTTCCCTTCGATGATTTCACTAGCCTCCATCCTCCGAGCCATATCCACTATGGCATAGAAACTCTCCCTCTCTACTGATTGGATCAAGGAGGAATACCTGGAATGGAGCCTCATGATATACCTCATTGACTACTTCTGATCTGTGTCCAGATTTTGCCCGGCAAACGGCAATAGCTCCAAAAACCTGTATGTATACTCATCCACACTCATCTCATCTGTCTGCCTCAACTGCTCAAATTCAATCATCTTCAACTCTCTTGAACTGTCAGGGAAAGCCCATCCTGCAAACTCATTCGCAAACTCCTCCCATGATAGGCTATCCAACCTCGGGTTCACATAATTTTTAAACCACTCTCGGGCCTTCTTGCACTTCAGTGTGAACCCAGCCATCTGAATGGCTCTACTATCATCAGCTCCTATCTCATCTGTAATCATCTTGACCCTCTCAAGGTACACAAACGGGTCATCACCAGATTCAAACTGGGGAGCACCCAGCTTCATGTAATCAGTCATCTTGACCTTGCTCCCTCCAGATGAGCTAGGTTTAGGCATTTGGGTTTCTGGGACAGTAGGTTCTGCTGATGGTGGAGGAGGTGCAATATCCCCTGGGGTAGGGTTTACTGTACCTGGATAGAAAGATGGGGGTGGGTACATAGGGTACTGCGAGTATGGTGGGTAGAAAGGTGGGTATGGCATGTGAGAAGGGTAAGGATTAAAGCTGGGGTAATCCGATGTACCTCCCATCGAATACCCGGGATTCTGTGAAAAGGGTGGGTACTAGGGTGGCCGAACAAATCCCAAGGCCTGAGTGCCTCCTTGGGACTCTCCCATATCCTCTTCCGACATACTCACTCCAAGACTGCCATCCCTCCTCTAATCCACATCCATTTCATCCCCCACATCCTCTGACATTCCTCCTTGCACTGTTCCTCTTCTGCTCACATCAAAAGACCTTCTAGGGTCCCTTGATGTTCTCTCCCTACTAGACCTGCAGGACCTTGCCCTAGGCAATGCGGGAGGACGGGCATCTGTGCCCTCATCTTGGGGTGGTACTCCAGTCAATCGTGTAGATCGACGAGTTTCTCTCATCATGCTTACTGAAAAACAACACCCATCACATAAACATTAGCATCAAATGGTTCATGTGCAAACACATGAACCCGCATAAGATACATAGCATATCATTAATGCACATGCATATAATCATGGCATTTCACATCATCATTCAAGACATGACTCTACATCCTATCCTAGTGGACATGATTTTCCTATTGTGCTTGACCTTCTAGAACATCTGTGAGCCCGACACTCTAGGTCCGACCATATGAACCTAGGGCTTTGATACCAATCTGTAACGACCCGGAAATTGGACTGCTACCGGCGCTAGGATCCAGATCGGCATAAGGCCATCGAGACCCGTAGCAAGCCTGACATACTTCCTATAAACCTATTTAATCCCATACATGATCAACAATTACATAAAAAAATTGAATTTTCTCATTCATTTACCAAACTCAACCTGTGCATGCACTATTCATATACATAAACATCAACCCCACACTGGAGTCCTCAACAATGCTCCAATGGGGTAACATAATATTTATTAAGTTTGGTTTACATAAACATCATTGAAATAATGTATTCAAAAGGGATTAACAACATACTAGGGTCAAGCACAATTCTATCCTCAATAACACCATTACATTACATAACTATTTAATGATATTCATTACATTACTGTACTAAACATTACATTTCAATATTTATTATGTCCACCTCTAGCTATTACATGACCATGACTTTACTCTAGCTAACCTCCTGGTCTATCCCGTACCTGCAAACTTGGGGAATTAAGGGAGTGGGGTGAGCTACTAGAGCCCAGTGAGCAGAATAATAAAACATTATATTTAAAACATATGGTATCATGGAATGCATCACATCACAGACAAATCACATCAAGGATGAATTTGTCACCTATAGCCCTCTACACATTCCAATAGTGCCAGGGGCGTAGAATGGGCCTCACTGGTCTTTATCTTACATAGCATAACATAACATAGCATTCCATTAATGCCAGGGGCGTAGAATGGGCCTCACTGGTCTTTCTCTTACGTAGTGCCAGGGGCGTAGAATGGGCCTCACTGGTCTTTCACCGTATCATTACCATCTCATAACATGTCATATCATAGTGAGGGCAAAGGATCATCCAACATTCATCCACATCATCAACATATTATGCAATGCAACATATTCGTGAATTCTAATGCAAGCACCCTAATATATCTCATGGCATTCATGATGCGTGAATCATGCTAAGAACTGATTTATTTACTTTAAAGTATAAAGAGTTATTCCACTCACCTTAGGCTAGCTCTGACAAGACACTAGAGCAGCTATCTCACTGCTGGGGTCCTCGGTTCCTCGAGTCCGAACCTACACTGGTGGACTCAAATGAGGGACCAAACATACATGAACATGACTCTAAAATACTCCCCAAAAATCCCCTAAAACACCTTCAAACCATCATAGAAAACATGCAAAGGAGGGCTAAATAGGGCACTTTTGGCGGCAGGTTTGGTGGCTGAAAGGCCCTCCAGAGCCGAAAGTCATGCACCTTCGGCGGTACTTTCGGCGGCCGAAGGTTCCCTCTAGAGACGAAACTCATGCATATTCGGCGGAACCTTCGGCGGCCGAAACTCCCTTCCAAAGCCGAAAGTCAGCTTTCTGGGGGAGGGTTTGGCAGCCAAAGGCTTGCTTCCACAGGCAGGTTCAGACGCCGAAAGTCCCTTCGGCTGCCGAACCTGAGTTCTTCCAAAGGGCATAACTCAGCCTCTTTCATGCACAAATGCCTCCCAACCCATTCAATCATGCATTTACCTATTCTACAACAAGCAAACTCAAGCCAACAAGCACATAGGGGTCTCAAACTAACTTAAACCCCAACTAATACACATCAAACATACACATACAACCCACATTGCTCATAAACATAACATAAAGCCAAAAACTCATTATAAACCTAAACATGCATTTCTACCCCAAGAAACTTCATGAAACTTAACCAAAACATGAAAAGAAGTATGGATCTACTCTTACCTCTTGAAGATCGAGAGAGAAGACGATCCAACTCGGAGATGGGGAAGATCTCGCTCCTTATTTCTCCAAGTTCCAAAACTTGCTCTTTTTGCTCAAATATCTTCAAACCAAGATAAAACTTGTTAAAACTTGAAAGATTGGAGGAAAAGCATCAAAAACGACCATAGGAGAGCATGGACTCACCGTTGGCCAAAAATGGGAGAAAACTCGCCCGTTTCGGCCATGGAGCCCTTATATAGGGTCTGGCCAAACCACCCTTCGGCAGCCTAAAGTGCCTCCAAAACTCATGCAAGTTCGGCGGCCGAACTGAAGGTTCGGCGGCCGAACCTGGAAATGCCTCCATAGTCTTTTTCATTCAAAACTCAATTCCTTTCTTACGTAAAACCATAAAATACATTAAAACATTTTATAAAAACATGATTTTACCTTTCTAGAGGTTTTCAACATCCGAGATTCCACCGGGCGGTAGAAATTTCGATACCGGAGTCTAGCCGGGTATTACATGCTCCATTGCCTACACGTAAGTCCACATCGCCCTTTTTCAGTTTTCTACTCCTTTTGAGACCCTTCACATTTGTACAAATGTGAGAGCCACATCCGGTATCTAATACTCATGAAGTAGAAATAGATAAATTAATATCTATAACATAAATACTTGAAGTCGTAGTCTCACTACTCTTATTCTTCTTGCACTCATCCAAATAGAGTTTGCAATTTCTCTTCCAATGTCTTGAATCCTTACAATGGAAGCAGATTCCTTCCTTAGGAACTATTTCCTTAGGAACTTTTACCTTGGATTGCCATTTAGGCTTGCCTCGTCCCTTAGGCCCATTATCTTTCAGTTTATCCTTCTCAAGGATGGATCGTTGTGATAAGGTGGAATTGTTATTAGTAGCCATAATTGTCTACAAAATATGCAAATATAATCAATTTAGTAAATTAATATTGAGGTGATAATAATTTTCCATTAAAATATAACCCTCAAAAATAATAATATTTTAGTGGGCTAAGATCCATATTTCACCTAATTCTAAGTCAACTTTGGCATGACGCTTAGAATTAAGTTATTTAGGTAGGTAACTTCCTTACCAATTACATCTAATGTAACTCTTAGATTATGAGGTTTGACATTATATGTCAAATTGCATGTTATACCCCATCTAATGCCTTAGGCCCAAACCGTTTTGATAGCCTAATTAAGCTTAACCAAAATTAAATAAATGAGTAACTATTACTCATCCTACCTTACTAAGATAACCTAAGCACTTTGCTTTGGCAAAGTCTGCATTTTGGTGATCTTAGTCTTGATAGGTATTTAATATATGGGTGGCATTAATACTTAAAATTTTAGAGTGAGGGTTCAACTTTTAATTTTTAATTATTTTGTCTTGCATATATATATATTATAGTATCATGTATGCATACATATATATAAACTATCATGCATAGTATCTCATACTAATATATGACAAAACAATAAAATTATTTTACATAGTCATTTAAATCTTATTTAAAGACTAAAAGAAAATAATTTTTAAAATTTATTTTCTTATTAATATATATATATATATTCAAGGGCAAAATTGAAATTTAGAGCTTCTTCTTTCTCATGAAGAAGCTTTAGCTCCTGCCATTAGCCCACCGAACATCCCGCTCTGCCGTCGTCCCGTCGACCAGAAGATCGCGCAACCATTGCGCGTTTTCCGGGCGATCAAACAGCACCAGCGAGCTTCATAATCTGTCGCCAGTCGAAGTCTAGCAGATTGCGCAACGATTGCGCGTCGGTCAGGACTTCGAGCCAACTCAGAGAGTCAAGTCCCCGGTGGAATCGAGAGGCACATTCCTCTCGATTTTCTTTCGCTAGAGAGGAAGATGATTGAGACCATTATTGTCTCGATCAACGGGCAAAAGACAGGCCAAGGAACTCAGTGGCCACCATTGCTTCGGTAGCTGACCAACAGAGCATGCAACAGTGGTGGGACCACCACGTGCTCACCTGTGGCCTTCACATGTGATGGCTGGTCCTCAGCGTTTTCTGGGTTCACCATGACTATTCATCGTGAATCCAATTTTTTTTTTCCTTTTTATTAATTTAATTTTTCTAACAAAAATTAAAATTATCTAAATGATCCAATCATTCATCCATAATTATCATGCCATGCTAATAAACATATATCGCATATATAATATCAATCATGGCATAATTAATTTAAACGAAAAGCACAGGTAGGCTCTGATACTACTGTTGGAAAATCCCGAGATTATTGCAACCCAAATTGCGCAGCGGAAAAATAAAAAATCTCTTATTTCCTTTTCTCAGAATTCGAGTGCTTCATTTAATTCACAAGAAGGATATGAGACTAACCTATTAATCTCGTCGAGAAGATACAATATTGGACTGATGGTGCTGCTTTTTCAAACGAACACCCTCTATGGTATCCACACGAACGTCTTCTATCCTTCTAGAGTGCTAGCTCTCTCAGAGATGGATAGATTATGTGCTCCACAATCTGTAGCCTTTTTAGACTGAATTTTCCAAAAACATCATCACTTTTAAATTCGTAGAAGGAGTATTTATATGTTTCAGTCTTTTGTTTTCAGACAAATCCTTTTCCTAAAAGGAGTTGTGTTCATCCCACAACTCTTTTTCCTAAAAGGAGTTGTGTTCATCCCACTATCACAATCTCACAGATACTCAAATATCTTATGTGATAGAGTCCTTTATCTGTAACAGTTACAGATAGACTGCAGATCTTTTAAATATTATTATCTCATAATAACAAATGATTAATAATAATAACACTTTATTATTATTAATTATATTAATAATTAATAATAATAATAATAACACTTATTATTATTAATTATATTAATGATTAATAATAACAACACTTTATTATTATTAATTATATTGATGGGCTTTGGGCTTTTAGCCCATTAATATGACATAGCACATCAACAACGTTCTTTTGTGTGTGACCCAATACGCTCACATTAATTGGCAATAGGCCCAGTCCCACAAGGTCCATAAGTCATAAGTGGCCTCTAGCAAGACATTATGACTACCCAACTAATATGAGGATCAATAGTCCAATAAAGCCTAATAAATAGAACATGTATTAATCCCTTTGTCACACGATATCTAGTTTGAACATAAGTCATGGTTAATGTTAAACTTATAATGTTCAAACTTATGATTTCTCGATCTCTAAGTAGACTGATAAATTTAAATGATATTGATCACACTATCAATTCATTTGAGCACGGCCATGCATTTCTCAGTCTCACTTATCGAGGGGCCCAGAAGATATCTCTCTCAGAGAGAAGGACAAATCCTATATTGATCGTTCATTATTCTCTACATAATTTCTATTATGCTTAATCATAACCTTTATGATTGTCCGATTAAAGACAATGTTTGGTTATGTCAAAATATAATAGTCCTCATGTTGGAAACTATGACAATCTCAAGTCAAAGGATTAAGACATAACTACTTTGAGATTCACTTATGACAATAACCCATGTAGTGATCTTAGTTCGGGTCCATCCAATACTTTGTTCTCTAACAAGTATCTATGATTATTGAATTATATCAACATATACATAATCATCTCATGATTATCAATCAATAATCATACTAGTTATATTTTATTATTATCAACATAATAATAAGTAACCAGGGATGATATCATTATTATGTAACATGCAAACAAATAATAATGATAAAAACCTCTTTTATTAATAACCAAAACAACATACAAAAAGATCCAAGATAATGGCCTAGGGCATATACACTAACATACCTCAGCTCACCGCATGTGCTCAGTAGCCCGTTAGCCTAGGAAGAACTCTTGATTTACCTAGCGGCCTCAGAACAAGCCATAAATGTTGTGCTAGTAAGGGAAGAAGGGGGAGAGCAGAAGCCAGTCTTCTATGTCAGCAAGGTACTCAAAGATGCTGAGGTCAGATATTTGAACATTGAGAAGTTGGTATTTGCCCTGCTGTTGGTAGTGAGGAAGTTAAGAGTCTACCTTGAGAGCCATCAGGGAGTGGTGATGATGGATCAGTGACTCGCGCTTGTCGAAGCCGGTCAAAAATAACCTTTATGGTTATCAACAATATTACGACTGCAGATAGTGGTGAAAGGATTGAATCCATAGGGAACTGAAAACTTACCTATCTTCCTTGTCAAGATCAAGAGAATTAACTGAAAGCAAGAGAATTGAAAGCAATATAAACTGAAAACGGAATAAACTGACATTAAAAGTAAAAATGGGGGGGTTTTGATATTGATTCAATTAATCCAAGATTGAAAGTAATAAAATAAAGCGAATAATAAAAATAAAGAGAAATCAATAATGAGAAAGATCTAGTTGAAGAATTGGATCCACCTCAGTTGTTGGGATTGATCATTGACACTTAGTTTCCCTTGATAGATTCAATAGATTAGTTATGGAGATGGAAGACACTTCTCACAACTATGTCTCTCCTTAATCATAAACCAATTAGGGAACGTCCTCTAATTAATCACTAATCAACAAGTTGCCAAGGAACGTGCTAGATTATGCAACTTCCTTAGTTTTTGCACCAAACGCATGGTGATATTGCTAGATTATGCAACTTCCTTAGTTTTTACACCAAGTGTTCTTGTGTTTGAACAATCCAAGCAATTACAGACTCAAAATTATTCAAACTAAGAATATATTACCTTGCATGGTGATATTGCTAGATTATGCAACTTCCTTAGTTTTTACACCAAGTGTTCTTGTGTTTGAACAATCCAAGCAATTACAGACTCAAAATTATTCAAACTAACAATATATTACCTTGCAATCAAGAATCAAGTGGCCACATTGATCATAGTAACAAAGCAATAATGGAATCAAGCATGAAAATGCACAAATATTGAATAAACCAAAGATAACAATGTATGTTCAGATCTCACAATCCATAAAACAACCAAAGTATCACCTAATCTTCAACTAGAATTAAAGGCTCCAGCCACTCATGGCTAAAACAAAATAAGAAAATAAAGAAAGGTAGAAGAAGAGATGATGCCACTTGCAATCTCGTATGTGTGTCCAAGGGATAGTAGAAAAAGCATGGGGAGGCTCCTTATGTGTCTTTTTATAGTTGAAAGTGTTGCCCTAAGTCCTTACTTGCTGCCCAAGTTGAATTCTTGGCTAACCATATGCTGCCCATGCCGCCCATATCTTGCATTAATGAGGTGGAGCCTCTCTTTGAATTTTGAATTTTGAATGTGCAAGACTTGAGGTGGCATGTGTGACATGTGTGACTCCTTTGGCTTCCTTAGCAATTTGAATTTGAATTTCAAATTTGAATGTGCATCTTCAAAAGATTTGGCTTCTTCAATAAGGAGAAGGATTCTTGAAGATCTTGAATTTCAAACTGCTCTGCAGATTGCACTTTCCTTATTTGCCACTTTCCTTATTTTGCACTTTCCTTAATGAGCTGAATCTTGATTTTAAATTTTGAATTCTCTTAAGGATTTGAAATTTTAATTTCAAATTACTTTCCTTATTGGGCTCCTTTCAAGTTGCACTTGGCATGCTTGCTCTCATTTGCTCCATTTTAGGCAGTTTTAGGGGCATTTTCACCAAATTGTCTCTTTACATCATTTTCTGTAGAATAAGATCAAAATCACAAAATTAGCTAGAGAAAGTATAAATTAACATCAATATCATCATGATAAAATGGTCTAAATTATAATCTATCAATCAGCCCTTGAAGAAAATACTTCACAGACCGGAAACATCATGTCGGATGCTCGCTTGGTCTGTTGAAATTGGTCCATACTGTATTGAATACCGACCTCAAACGGCCATCAAAGCTCAAGCCCTTGTTGATTTCATAGCAGAATGTTCCTTCAATGAAGAGCAGATAGAGCTCAGCAGAGAGTCATCAGGTGTGGCAAGAGAAGAGGGTGAAAAGCAGCCCTCTCTGTACTTCAACTGGAGATTGTTTGTAGATGGGGCATCTAGCACTAAGGGCAGTGGCACTGGGATACTGTTGAAAGGACCAGAAGGGTTCAAGGTCTATTACACGTTGCAATTAGAGTTTATTGCTTCCAATAACATGGCAGAATATGAAGCCTTAATAAACAAGATGCTGATAGCAATGAAAGTGGGGACAACCGACCTCAAAATAAGCAGGGATTCCTAGCTGGTGATCAATCAAATAACGGGGGCATACCAGGCAAGGGACCCCACTATGCAGAAGTACCTAATGAAGGTGAATGCTATAGAAGCTGAGCTCGATGAGCAGGGAATTATTGTACAATATCAGAGAATACCTCGAGAAGAGAATGAAGAAGCAGACCTGCTCAACCGCTTTTCTGAAGAAGAGTTAGAACAACTTTCAAATGAAGTGTACATACAGCACATCAACATCCCCACCTTTCAGAGGCCTGTTGCAATAATGCAGATTGAAAAAGGGCAGAACTAGATGACCCTATAACTGGAGTATTTAGTAAAAGGGAAGCTTCCTGAAGATAAAGTCGAAGCAAAGAAAATTGCAGCTCGAGTTGCCAATTATCAAGCAGTAAGGGGGACCCTATATCAAAGAGGGAAATCCAGTCCTTGACTTCGATGTGTAAGCCCCGAATAAGCAACCAAGGTGATGGAGGAGATACATCAGGGAATCTATGGAGCATAAGAAGGAGCAGGCACATTGGCAAACAAAATCTTCAGACAGGGCTACTACTGGCCCACGGTTAAAAAAGAAGCAAAAGAATTTGTGAGGAGATGTGATGTATGTAGGTTTGCCAACGCCATCAACATCCCAGCTACACCCTAGTCTAGCATATCCAGCCCATGGCCGTTCTCATAGTGGGGCATAGACATCCTGGGTCATTTCCCTAAGACCACAGGATGAAAGAAGTTTGTGATAGTAGTGGTTGAGTACTTTTCAAAGTGCCTGGAGGCTGAAGCTGTTCCCACCATCACTACATGAAAAATGATAGACTTCGTATGTGGCAACATCATTTGCAGATTTAGGATATCGAGGGTGCTTATATTAGACAATGGCAAGCAGTTCAACTACAAGACCTTCAAAGATTTCACAAGGAACATGGGCATCTGGCACAAGTTCTCTTCGGTAGCCCACCTTCAAACTAATGGCTGGATGGAGGTCACGAATCGAGCTATCCTTCAAGGATTAGAAAATCGACTAGATGGGGTCAAGAAGAATTGGGCAGCCGAACTCAATAGCATCTTATGGGCATTTAGGACTACCCCTCAGACACCAACGAAGGAGACACCGTTCGCACTAGCATTTGGCACAGAGACAGTAGTCCCCATCGAGCTGCAAATTCCTTCTCACTGTGTCCAGTTCAACAATGAAGACACCAACGATGACAAGTTGAGAAGCAATTTGGATGCCCTAGAGGAAATCAAAGAAGAGGCCCAAGTCCACACAGCCGCTTACCAGCAAAAGGCAACTCGCTATTATAATCAGAAGGTCAAGGAAAGGAGTCGGAAGGAGGGGGACCTAGCTCTGAGAAAATTAGAAGCCACAGGAAAAAGAGCAACAGTGGAGAAAGTAGCACTGACCTGGGAGGGCTCCTTCAGAATAACTAAAGTTGTCAAGCCTGGAGTATATCAGATTGAAGACCTACAAGGGTACCCGAAACAGCACGCTTGGAATATCCAACATCTGAAGAGGTACTTTCCTTAAAAAACAAATTGTATAATATCCTGTACTCTGAGAACATTTGTACTGTGAAAAACATGAATAAAATACAAGATATTATTTTATCATTATTGACAGCATATTTTAGGCCATATTATCATGATCTTAATGATGTTTATTTGCACCTTTTCTACTTAATTTGGTGGTTTTGTTCATGTTTTGCAGAAACTAGGTGTGAAAAGACAATCTGGAGAAAATGCTCTTAAAACTGCTAGAAAGTGCCAAATATGGAAAGTTCCAGAAAAGGAAAGTTTTCATATATGGAAAGTTCCAAATAAGGAAAGTTTTCATATATGGAAAGTGCCAAATAAGGAAAGAGTCAGAAAGCACAATTAGCAAACTGTCCGAAATTTAAACTGCAGAATCTTTCCTACCTTATTTAGAACATGTGCCAAGAAAGGAAAGTTTTCAAATAAGGCAAGTTTTTAGAAAAGGAAAGTCTTCAAATGAGGAAAGTGCAGAGGCAAAAGCAAATAAGGAAAGCTTAGTCAGAAGATTATTTGAAATTCGAATCGCAGATCTCTCTTTCCTTGTTCAAAGATGTGGACATACTGCAGCAGTCACATCTTCCAATTTAGGCAGCAAGATCTCATGAAGGCACACTTGCCTCTCCTACGTTCAGCCATTCAAAATTCAAACGAAGGCTCCACCTAAAAAGGAAAGACTGGATAGATGCACTTTCCCTTCTGCATTCAATGACTGTGCGCCAACTTTCTTCTGCAGCATGATCAGCGCACCACTCTCTATCCAGGAAGGAGATCTCAATGCACTTGGCATTTATTTAGTCCAGATTCAAGATTCAAAAGAGGCTCCACCTAAATAGGAAATCTGGACAACTCATACTTCCTATTCAGAAGCACCTGCGCACCTGCCTCTTCTGCAGAACACAATCTGTGCGCCTCTCCTTCCTGATCCGGTTCAAGCCGCGCGCACACCTGGCTTATGAAGACCTACGCGCGCCATCTTCCTCTTCTGGCAGCCTTGAATCACTTTTCCTTCCATTTCCAGCGCAAGGTACGCTCCTTTCCTATTCTGAAGACCATCTGCACGCCACCTTCCATCTGAAAGCCTTGCAGTCCGATTCTTTCCTCTTCTGCAACAACTCGGGCAGCAAGTTGAGTTTGGGCAGCAACTTGGGCAGCCTCTACACTAATTAGGAAGCAAGGGAGACCTAGGGCAGCATCTAATCTTATAAAAAGAGAGCACAAGGCCAGCCGCAAGAGACTTCTTCCTCTCTCACATTTTTGCAACATCATCTGCGCAAGACTCCCATCCGGCTTCTTCTTCTCTTCTTCTACCTTTCTTTTTTTGGTTTTTGGTTCAGCCATGAGTGGCTGAAACCTTTTCATTCTAGTTGAAGAACAAGTGAAGCTTTAGTTGTATTGTGGATTGAGAGACTTGGACTTGATTGTTAATCTTTTGTTATTCAGTATTCTTGTGATTTCATGCTTTAAGACATTATTGCTTTGTTATTTAAGATCTACATTGATTCTTTCATGCAAAGTAATATATTGTTAGTTTGAATGATTTTTAGTCTGTAATTGCTTAAATTGTTCAAACAGAAGAACACTTGGTGCACAACTAAGGGAATTGCATGATCTAGTGTTGTCTCCATACATTTGGGTAACTAGATTTGGTTCTCTCTATTTCTTAATGCGATTGACTGTTGTAAAAGGCCTAAGGCTCAAAGACGTTCTTTGGCAACTTATTAATTAGTAATTAATTGGAGGACATTCCCTAATTGATTTAATCTAAGGAGAGATAATGGAGGTGAGAAGCTTCTTCAATCTCCATGGCCAATTTATTGAACCAGCAAAGGAACATATGAGTCAATGATCAATCCCATCAACTAAAGTGAATTTGAATCTTCAACTAGAGTTTTTACCATTATTGTTACATCCTTAATTTACCATCTGCTTTCTTTTTAATTGCTCTTTTTATTAGTATAATCAAATCAATTTCAAAACCCCCATTTTTACTTTATATGTACTTGCACTTTATTTTATTTTATTCGGTCCTAACAAGAGAGGTAAGTAAGTGTCAATTCCCTGTTGATACGATCCTTTCACCACTGTCTACAGTATTTATATTGTTGATAACTGAATTGATTATTTTTGACTGGTCTCGACAACCGCTATGTCAATTATGTGTCTCAATCATCTCTTAAAAAGGAAGAACATGCATTAAAAGCCCTCAATGAGGTAGTGACTGGCCTCGAAAAATGACCGCCAGCACCAAAAAATTGAGCTGAGAGGGATAGAAGCCCTCAGTGAGATGGGTGACTGACATCGAAAAATGACCACCAGCACCACAAAATCGAGCTGAATGGACGAAGCAACAGTAAGGCCGAAAGAGCTTGAATCCCAAACAAAGCCTCAGTGAGGTGAGTGACTGGCATTGGAAAATGACCCCCAGCACCACAAAACTGAGATGAGTGGATGAAGCGACAGTAAGGCCAACGAGCCTGAATCCCATGCAAGGCCAAAGAGCTTGGAAGTGACAGTAAGGCCAATAAGCCTGAATCCCGTGCAAGGTCAAAGATCCTGGAAGCGACAGTATGGCCAAGGAGCCTGAATCTCGTGCAAGGCCAAAGAGCCTCAAAGCGATAGCAAGGCCAACGAGCTTGAATCCCATGCAAGGCCAAAGAGCTTGGAAGCAACAGTAAGGCCAACGAGCCTGAATCTCGTGTAAGGCTAAAGAGCCTAGAAGCAACAGTAAGGCCAATGAGACTGAATCCTGAGCTTAGCTACGCTGGACTAAAGAAGGTGATTAGACCTAGACAATGACCACCAGCGCCGCCCGACCGGGCTAGAAAGAGAAAGCTCGACAAAGATAAATAACAATAGTAAGGTAGAACAAAAGCATGAGCAAACGCGCTGAAGCACAGCCTGTATTTAGCTCAGCACGTTAAGCAGCAAAGCGAGTTCGACCTCATTAAAAGGCCCAAGACACTTAAAAACCGAAAACATTAATCCGAACTCATGAACTCGTCAAGAAGACGGGCTCACTAGCTGGATGGACTCATAGCATGTGGACAACCAAGCTGAATAAAGCCAAAATGTGAAAGAAATAATAAAGAGCTGAACTCCCCATATGAAGGTACTTGAAAAATGCAGAACATATAAAAAATGAACGAGAGCAAAGAGTCGCGCTCCCAGTTCGGATCAAATCACGATAAACAAATTCTTAACAAAGATGAACTGAGTAAAGGAAAACATTGAAAGGTTGAGCTCCCTATCCCAGCAGGGTATGCAGCTCAGACTGGACTAATTGTCAAAGGGTTACATTGAAAAGGATAATGTGTCCAAGCTCGTAGCAAGAATGAGATCTAAAAATCATCTAAGACAGGGCACTTATACAAACAAATTATTTCTTTAAGTATTATATGTCCGAGCTTGTTATACTGAAAAGGTTGTGAGCCAAAAGACGAAAATGCCCTCGTTCAAATAAGAAAAACTCACGGACAAGGAATCCAGCCAGATGCCGAGCTCTTAGCCTAAGTCAATTCGATTGGCAAAGTTCCAGAAGAGACAACTTAGCCTATTGATTACGTAAAGTTAAGTAAGTTGAGGTATTGATAAGGGCACATATGTTTTAAGGCCTTTATTATTAAGTCAGGAGAAATTCACAAGTAAGATGGAGAAAATAGCTTAAGTCTTAAAAGGTTTGGGCAGATTGGCAAAGCTAGAAAGGCTGTCTGAGAAAAAAATAATCTAAGTATAAATGAGGCACAAGCCGAGATGAAATCTCATTCACCATCAGACATACATCTCCAGATCAACATACATTCAGGCATGAAAGTATAAAGACAGAAAAATAAAAGGCAGAAAATATAACGCAAGGGCAAAGAAGAAAAATAATATTTTTATTCATTCATTCACCCAAGGTTACAGGAGATGAGTCCAAAGGGACAAGACTACTCGAAGACTTATTTACATTATCCTCTCCTTAGAGACTAGCATCATCTCCTTGGAGTCCGGTGTCATCCCCTGTGAGTCCAACATTCTCTCCTTGAAGCCCAACCTTCTCTCCTTAGAGACTAGCATCATCTCCTTGGAGCCCAGCATCATTCCCTTGAAGCTCAGTGCCCTCTTCTTGAAGTCCAGTCAGCGGGGAAGGAGCTCCTTTAGGCAACGGGTTGTCGTCCTCCCCATAGCGCACCTCCTCACCATCAAAATCAACTTCAGGAGCTTGGAGATGAGCTAACGGGGTGGAGGGGGCATCCCTAGCTGCCTTCAGGCCTTGATTGTACCCATAGGCGAACATGCAGAAGGCTGAAGTGTAAAATTTTTCCTTTATGGCATCAAAAGCCTGGTACTCCGTAAGTCGTGCCTCACAGGCCTGCTCGATCTTAGCTTTCAACTCAGGGGAGTCTTTGTACTCTTATAAGCGCTTCTCACAAGCCTAATCAATCTCAGCCTTCAGTTTAGCAGAGCCCTTATACTCCTGCAGGCGTTCCTCACATGCCAACTGGACCCTATCCTCAGCGAGCCTGACATCCTTAAGTAAGGCAGAACACCTCTCCTCCAGGACCATAACCTCTTGGCGGAGTTGCTGTTGTCGAAGTTGCGGCTCTTCTGCTGCCGAGGTTAGGCCTTTCAGGTTCTCGGTACACTTGCTGAGCTCCTGCTCAAGGACAACAACTCAAGCCACGGCCTCATCCCTCTAGGTCATCATCACCTCACACCGAGCTTGGGCGTTGTCATGTTCCACCTTAGCTGCTTCACACTGGCCCTAGGCCTTGTTACGTTGAGTTATGGCCTCGTCCCGCTCTCGATAGGCATCACGACGAGACTCTGCCACAGCAGCCCGCTCAGAAGCCCTGTTGGCATCACCTTGCGCCCAAGCCAAGTGGAGCCTGAGGTCCTCAAGATGGCCCTGGACTGCAGCTATTTGGCCACAAACATCACCGGTCGCCACGAGATTCTCCTTACGGTGGGCCTCCTCAATCTGCCGATCCATTGAGCTCTGAAGGGACTGATCCCGAGCATCGATCTCCATATAAATACCCAGCACCTAGCATGAGGAAACAAAAAGCAAAGTTAGAAGACAACAAAAGCAAAGCAAACTAAAAATGATAAAGCGACTCACCATGAGGAGCATCTCTCGGAGGCTATCTCCCAATTGCTCCCGAGACCGCAAGTGAAAGGCCACTTGTTGCCGAGTAGAGCAGGCTAGATGGCTGGTGAGAGCAAGGAGGCACGGATATGAAACATTAGAAATCCTACCAAACATCTTCTCCCGCAACAGCTTAGCAATGGAGGTCGCCGTAGACCTCGGAGTGATCTCTGCAACATTGAGAAGCTCGTTGTTAGGAGCAGAGGACAACGGCTCCACAGACTGCATCCTTTTCTCAACAGGAGGGAGAGTAGCCACGGGCAATTTAGTGATGCGAGCCCTTTTGGAGGCTTGACTGCAGGAGGGACCTCTGTTGGTGGAGCTCGCTTACCAGCAGCTTCTCTAATGGCGACACCACAACTGGCAACGACCTTTTTTGGGCGGGGAGCAATAGGGATGACCTCAGCTCTTCCTCTCGAAGTGTCCTCAGTAGTGGGAATGACCTCGGCCCCTCCCTTGGAGCTAGCCTTAGTAGCAGGGACGACCTCAGCTCTTCCTATCGAGGCGTCCTCAGTAGTAGGAGCAACCTCAGCCCCCCTTTCGGAGCCGTCCTCCGCAGAATCTTCAATGGTGATGGGCTCCCAGGAAGCTGGAAGGGCGGCCGACTTGAGCTTGTGGGCAGGAGATTTGGAGGCGCTGGGAGTCCTGCCATGATCAGATGCCTTAGGGGCACCAGTGCGGGAGTCCCTAGAGACCGGCGCTAAGGCGCGACAAGAAGCTGTGGTAGGGGAGATGGTCCGCGGCAACAGGTGGTGAAATGGCATGAAAAACCTCCCGAGACACGTCGACCACAAACTGACTGGCTTGAAAGGACTCCAAGGTGGCCTTCATGTTCTCCCTAAAGATGGTGAAATTCTTAGGCAGCTTAATTTGATCCATTGGGAGGTCGGAAGCTGTCAAAAACAAAAATAACCACACTGTTAGAAATAAATACAAAAAAAAATGAAAACAAGAGAAGAGCAGAACATCAACAAGCAAAGTACCAGCCTCCCGGCAGTTTTGAAGACTGGACACAAACATACACTTCTCAACATCATGCTTTCGCTTGACAGAGGTCAGTCGGAGAAGGTAGATCTGGTCTAATAGAGACAACTGATGAAGGTCATTACTCCCTGGAGGAACATCGCTCCAAGAGAGATCCACCTCCCAAGACAGTCCCGAGCTCTCCTTCAGCTCTACCACGGCGAAACTCTCCGCCCAGCCCTTAATGGAGTCCTTATGCCCCAAGAAAATGGACAACCCTCATCGGGGAGCAAAGTAGCAAAAACCGTGGCTAGCCTGAAGTAAACAAAAAAAGGTGGAAAAAAGGATAGCAATTGGAGAGAAACTCCAACACAAGCTGACAAACACAAAAAAACACATAAAAAGAATAGAGTTGAGAGTAAGCATACGGGATGACCCCGAAATAACAAAAGACCTCTATGAAAAAAGGGGTGACGTTAGACTCTAGATTCAAAACGTTGGGAAGTCCGGGACCAGCCTTTAGAGAACAAGAAACGTACCTTAAAGAAGAATTTTGCAAGAAAAGAGAGAGACAGAGCACGCAGAAAGCAAGACGGTAAAATCAAATAAAATATTTATTTAAGAAAAAAAGACAATTTCATTAACAATTAATTTTTAATTTATTTTTACACATAAAAATGAGAAAAATAGTAAAACTAAAAAAGAGATATAAAGAAAAAATATCTAAAATGATTTGTTTTTTATTTTGTTAAACTTTGAACATATTGTACCATAATATTGTGACTTAGATAAAGTTAAAGTTTGAAATTTTTTTTAAAATAAATTAAAACTAAGTATTTAAAAAAATAAAAAAAAAAAGAGAAGAAGTTCAAAGGAAAGTGACTATGAGTGAAAATTTAAATTATAAAATACATCTATGACAAAAACAGTGAAAACCAATATCCATATTATTATCGGACGAAGTGCATATACTTACACTTAAAGTACACACAGTAATTTCTATAATTCATTCGGTAAAGAAATAGGATTACATAAATATAAGGCACATATATTTATTTAGTTTACTATTTTCCATATGAGATGGAAACTAATTACGTTGTATCTACTATGTATAAAGCCCATATGGCTTTTGACTGAGTATCTTATGAAATGTTTTTTCTGAAAATATCTCACCCATATCTCCACCACTTCCTCGGAGAATGCCGGCTCTACGTCCACTGGGACATACTGCAGAATCACATTGGCTTTGGCAGCCATCACAACAATAATCACTTGTGGTACCACACCAATCCCATTTACTACAACACAGGCCTCTTGGACACAAAACACCCCCAGCTTGAGTTCCACATTGTTCGGCTGAAGTAGGGAGCCAAAAGGAAGTAAACAAAAGAGAAGAAACTATAAAGGCGAAAACCCTTATATCCGTATATGATTTAATTATAATTTTAAATGATAAAGTGAAGACTTTTCTAATTACAAATTGGTATATAAAGCGAGAGAAAAATAATTTTATAGCTCAATTTATCATTTATAATATGAAAAATGTTCGTTGTATGACTTGATAAAAGAGTGTAATCTTAGACTTCCATCTTATCTAGCCAATTCTTACATTTTGCTTTTAATATCTTAGAAATAAAAAAGTAATCATTAATTTTTTGAATTTTTAACGGTTAGATGTAATCGTTATTTAATATAGAACAATAATTAATTTATAGCTATTTTATAATTAAAAATTATATATATATAATTTTATTTTTCTATATAGAAGTTAATCTTATTTTTCTTATTTCATTTATTTCGATTTATATTATTTGATAATATTAAATATTTTATAAGCTGAGAAAATGACTAATTATTAAAGCGTTAATTTCTATATAATTATAAGAAATTATATTCGTAATACATGTGACAGTGTATTTTATAAATATTTTTTTTTTTAATTTTTTGTAACATAATAAAATATAAATTTTATATTTAATTAGATGTGCATTAATTTTCACTAATAAATTTTAAAAGTAAATTTTTATTTTTACATAAAAGTTATCACACTAAAGTTAAATTAACCACTAATGTAATTGAAAAATATGAGATTACTTTAATTTACTATCGCAGATATTCAAATTACCAACTCTTTTATTTTTTTTCTCTCTTTATTTTATCTTTTTTATATTTAATTAATTGATAATTATTTATTAATATAATTATTTTAGCTTTAAAATAATTTTATTATTAAATTCTACTATCAATTATAATGCATTTTCTATTTAATGATAATTTAAATATAAGCTAAAAGCCCAAAACCTATTAATATAATTAATAATAATAAAGTGTTATTATTATTAATATTAATTATTTATTATTATAAGATAATAATATTTAAAAGGATCTGCAGTCTATCTGTAACTGTTGCAGATAAAGGACTCTATCACGTAAGATATTTGAGTATCTGCGATATTGTGATAGTTGGTTATGAACACAACTCTATCACATAAGATATTTGACTCGCGGTTGTCGAAGCCGGTCAAAAATAACCTTTCTGGTTATCAACAATTTTACAACTGTAGATAGTGGTGAAAGGATCGAATCCACAGGGAATTGAGAACTTATCTATTTTCCTTATCAAGACCAAGAGAATTAACTAAAACAAAAATAAACTGAAAGAGAAATAAACTGAAATGAGATAAACCGAAAGCAAAACAAACTGAAAGTAAAATGGGGAGGGTTTGAGATTGATTTAATTGATCTAAAACTGAAAGCAATAAAGTAAAGCAAATAATAAAAGTAAAGAGAAATCAATAATAAGAAAGATCTAGTTGAAGAATTGGATCCACTTCAGCTGTTGGGATTGATCATTGAAACTTATGTTCTTTTGATTGATTCAATAGATTAGTTATGGAGATGGAAAACGCTTCTCACCACCATGTATCTCCTTATGATTAAACCAATTAGGGAACGTCCTCTAATTAATTACTAATTAACAAATTGCCAAGGAGCATCCTTGGGCCTTAGGCATCAAAAAATTGTTAACTGCATGAAGAAAGAGAGAGATCCAATCCTAGCTACTCAAATGCATGAGATGTTGCTAGATCATACAATTTCCTTAGTTTTCACACCAAGTGTTCTTATATTTGAATAATTCAAGCAATTACGGACTTAAAATTATCCAAACTAACAATATATTACCTTGCAATCAATAATCAAGTGGCCAATTTGATCAAAATAACAAAGCAATAATAGAATCAAGCATGAATTGTATGAATATTGAATAACCAAAAGACAAACAATGTGTGTTCAGATCTCACAATCCATAAAAGAACTTTAGTTTCAACCAATCTTCAACTAGAATAAAAGGTTTCAGCCACTCATGGCTGAAACAAAAACCAAAAAATAAAGAAAGGAAGAAGAAGAGATGGTATCACTTGCAATCCCGTAGGTGTGTCCAAGGTGGTATGGAAAAAGCTGTTGGGAGGCTCCTTATGTGTCTTTTTATAGTTAAAAGTGTTTCCCTAGGTCCTTACATGCTGCCCTTACTGCCCAAGAGGTGCTTGCTGCCCAAGTTGTGTCTGAAAAGGAAAGAATCGCGTTGCAAGCTCTTCAGAAGGGGCGCGCGGATGGTGTTTTAGAAGGAAGTTAGGCGCGCGGTCATGAATGTGCAAAAGGGAAAGATCTTCTATCCAGTCTTTCCTTTTTAGGTGGAGCCTTCGTTTGAATTTTGAATGCTGAATGCAGAAGAGGCAAGTGCACCTTCATGAAATCTTCCTGCCTAAATAGGAAGATATGACTGTTGCAGTGTGTGTACATCCTTGAACAAGGAAAGAAAGATCTGCGATTTGAATCTCAAGTAATCTTCTGACTGAGCTTTCCTTATTTGCTTTTGCTTCTGCACTTTCCTTCTTTGAAAACTTTCCTTTTTTGGCACTTTCCATATTTGACACTTTTTTGCAGTTTTAAGAGCATTTTCTCCAGATTGTCTCTTTACACCTAACATCTGCAAAACATGATTAAAACCACAAAATTAGGCAGAAAATATGTAAATAAACATTAAGATCATAATGATAAAATAGACTAAAATATGCTCTATCAAATATCCCCACACCTAGCCTTTTGCTTGTCCTCAAGCAAATAAATACAGTCAAACAAGCTTTCTTTGCTACTTGATCCTTATTTCCACTTAAACTCTTACTCAGGACACCTATTTTGAATCATTGCAGTGAAGAATATATGCATGAAGATTACTCACCTTCTTTCCTTGTTTCCCTTTACTTACCATGTTCAGTTAAGACTTTTTCTAGCTTTCAGAGTGATTTGCCCTTACCTTGAAGTACTATATTCAGCTTTTTTGCACTTCAGTTTTGCTTGAAAAAGTCACCAACCTTTTGACGTGAAGGTACATATTGGTGATACCCACCTCCAGTTACTCAGTTGGTCACTTGTCCAAGTGGCTACTAGCTCTGTTCATAGTCTTTCAACCATTGGAACAGTTTTCAATTGTGCTTATGAAGTCTACACCTTTGCTGAATTTCCTTAATCAATGCATTGGACAAATCAACACCAATTGCTAAATCAAGTCATGTTAAGTTTATTCACACAAATTTCAATTCATTCTCTCTAATGAGTGTCATTAATACATTTTTCACCATGACAAGATCAAAGATTCAATTCAAAAGGCAATTCTCAAACATGAATACAACTCACTAAAATTGATTGAACATAAGTTTAAAGAGTCATCACATCAATGGGGTCATGGAAAGAAAAACTCATCCAACATAGTTCATCAGTTTGAGTAGAGCAAATCAAAAAGAAGAAGAAGGTTGTGGTTGTGTGTGTTATTGAAAGCATAAATGAAAGAAATTTCAACTGTGGCTATTCAGAGCTAAGCAAATCGCAAAAATGGAATTGAAAGAAAGAAAAACGCAAAAATGGAACTAAAATTGAAAGACTGACTGGAAATAAAAGTTCAGATATGCACCTCCATACCTAAATCATGCATTGTCCTCAGTGTATAGGAAATATTAAAATGCAAAAGAAAACTGAGTACTCCCCTGGGTGTGGTGTGCATGGTGTGATCCACTTGATCAAGGCTCAAGTAATTGGAGAAGGGAAAAGAGTCCCAACTGCATTGAGTAGAAAGTGTAGCACTCCTTTTGATTTGGTCATAACCCATCCTATTTTTTCCATGTACTCATGAAGTAACATGATTAGCTTCTCCTCTTTCAGATGAGGTGTGCTTCTAGCTATCATGTTTGCATTCTTGAGATGATTGGGCAACATTTTGAACTCCAATTCATGTTTCTCTGTGGCTAGCTACAATTTAGTACTGAATTCAGGCAAAACAAACTCTACCTTATCCGGAGGTTTGGGAAGGCATTGATCCGCATGGTCCTTTGGTTTAGGTGCTTCGAATACCATTTGTTCCTTGTGAGCATGGGCTGTTTGCGTTGGATCTATGGCTGAATTGGTTTCAGTTTGCTCCTTCTGCACAAGATCTAACTGAAAGGGAAGCTAAAGAGGACTGATCTGCGATTGAAGCTGAAAGGACGCACCTAAAAGGCTTTTAGGTACTCCTTCTTGCGCAAGATTGGTCTGCAATGGAAGGCTGGAAGGAGTTTCATATGATGGAAGCTGAATAGGTGCGACTGGAAGTGTTGCAGGACTGTCCTACGCAAGGCCTTTCTGCGAACTCATCTGAAGAGGTGCGATTGAGCTTTCTTCATTCTGCGCATTGTTGCAGTCCACCTGTTGGATGCAACAGTCAGTTTCTTTTAGTTCTGGCTCTTTCTGGCTCTTTCTGGCTCTCTTCCCTGCATAAATCATTATTCAGAATATCATCCTGATTTATATCAAAAACATCTTTGCTCAAACAATCAATGATATATAAACTATCAACAAGTTCTGTTTGATCAGTTTGTTTGGATAAACAATATTCTGGTTGTTTCTCTTCAGCAGGTTATTCTTATACTTGCGAACTTTCATCATGTGTCTCATCTTGAAGCTCTTCCTCTCTTATTGCATTTAATGCGGTGGCCAATTGTCCTATGTGTTGTTGGATGCTTTGCATAGAACTTGCTAATGTCTCCATCATCTTCTCAAGGTGTTGGTAGGAACTTGGAGGCTCTGGTTGGGCTTGATATCCTTGATAATCCTGGTAGTTGTTAGCCTCTTCATAACTGAAGTCTGGATAGGCTCCCCAACCTGGATTGTATGTGTTATAGTATGGATCATATGTTGGTTGTTCATAGAATCCTCTGAATTCATGTACTGGTTGGTCATACTCATAGAGTGTAGGACATTGATCAGTTGGGTGTCCCACATATGCACAGATCCTATATGGCCTTGGTGGCTAAAATTGTTGAGCTTGACCTGTGAAGAAATTTGTCATGGCAGAGGTTAGTTCAGAAAGTTGAGAAGAGAGAGTATATGTACTTACCTCATCCATGATCAATTTTGCGATGGTAGGCTTTTTGACTGTGCGCTTAAAATTTTTTTTTTTTTGATCTTAAGGCAGAATGTCCTTGAATGCAGATCTGGTCATGAAAGAAAAACAAATAAGTTAAATCAACTCCCTGGCAACGGCGCCAATTTTTGACTCGCGCTTGTCGAAGCCGGTAAAAAATAACCTTTCTGGTTATCAATAATTTTACAACTGTAGATAGTGGTGAAAGGATCGAATCCACAGGGAATTGAGAACTTACCTATTTCCTTATCAAGACCAAGAGAATTAACTGAAAATGAGATAAACGGAAAGCAAAACAAACTGAAAGTAAAATGGGGAGGGTTTGAGATTGATTTAATTGATCTAAAACTGAAAGCAATAAAGTAAAGCAAATAATAAAAATAAAGAGAAATCAATAATAAGAAAGATCTAGTTGAAGTATTGGATCCACTTCAGTTGTTGGGATTGATCATTGAAACTTATGTTCTTTTTATTGATTCAATAGATTAGTTATGGAGATGGAAAATGCTTCTCACCACCATGTCTCTCCTTATAATTAAACCAATTAGGGAACGTCATCTAATTAATTACTAATTAACAAATTGCCAAGGAGCATCCTTGGGCCTTAGGCATCAAAAAATTGTTAACTGCATGAAGAAAGAGAGAGATCCAATCCTAGCTACTCAAATGCATGAGATGTTGCTAGATCATACAATTTCTTTAGTTTTCACACCAAGTGTTCTTATGTTTGAATAATCCAAGTAATTACGGACTTAAAATTATCCAAACTAACAATATATTACCTTGCAATCAATAATCAAGTGGCCAATTTGATCAAAATAACAAAGCAATAATAGAATCAAGCATGAACTGTATGAATATTGAATAATCAAAAGACAAACAATGTGTGTTCAGATCTCACAATCCATAAAACAACTTTAGTTTCAACTAATCTTCAACTAGAATAAAAGGTTTCAGCCACTCATGGCTGAAACAACAACCAAAAAATAAAGAAAGGAAGCAGAAGAGATGGTATCACTTGCAATCCCGTAGGTGTGTCCAAGATGGTATGGAAAAAGCTATTGGGAGGCTCCTTATGTGTCTTTTTATAGTTGAAAATATTGCCCTAGGTCCTTACATGCTGCCCTTACTGCCTAAGAGGTGCTTGCTGCCCAAGTTGCGTCTGAAAAGGAAAGAATCGCATTGCAAGCTCTTTAGAAGGCAAGAGGCACGCGGATGGTGTTTCAGAATGAAGTTGGGTGCGCGATTATGAATGTGCAAAAGGGAAAGATCTTCTGTCCAGTCTTTTCTTTTTAGGTGGAGCCTTTGTTTGAATTTTGAATGTTGAATGCAGAAGAGGCAAGTGCGTCTTCATGAAATCTTGCTGCCTAAATAGGAATATATGACTGCTGCAGCGTGTGCACATCTTTGAACAAGGAAAGAAAGATATGCGATTTGAATTTCAAATAATATTCTGACTGAGCTTTCCTTATTTGCTTTTGCTTCTACACTTTCCTTATTTGAAAACTTTCCTTTTTTGGCACTTTCTATATTTGACACTTTTTGGCAGTTTTAAGAGCATTTTCTCCAGATTCTCTTTACACCTAATATCTGCAAAACATGATTAAAACCACAAAATTAGGCAGAAAAGATGTAAATAAACATTAAGAACATAATGATAAAATGGACTAAAATATGCTCTATCAATATTTTAGTATATGCGAGAACGTGATAGTGGGTGATGAACACAACTCTTTCACAAAAAGAGTTGTGGGAAAAACAAAAGACTAAAAATGAATAAAAACCGCTTCTACGAAGTGGAAGTAACGTTTTTGAGAATTCGTTTTGAGTTGCAGATCGGGAGCACATAGTTTATCCATCTTGAGAGAGCTAGCACTCTAGTATGATAGAAGACGTCCGTGTTAATGTATATGCCCTAAGCTATTATCTTGGACCTTTTTGTATGTCGTTTTAGTTTTTAATAAAAGAGGTTTTTATTATCATTATTTGTTTGCATGTTACATAATAATGATTATCATCTCTGGTTACTTATTATTATGTTGATAATAATAAAATATAGCTAGTATGATTATTGATTGATAATCATGAGATGATTATGTATATGTTGATATAATTCAATAATCATAGATACTTGTTAGAGAACAAAGTATTGGATGGACCCGCATTGAGATCACTACATGGGTTATTGTCATAAGTGAATCTCAAAGTAGTTATTTCTTAATCCTTTGACTTGAGATTGTCATAGTTTCCAACATAAGGACTATTATGTTTTGACATAACCAAACATTGTCTTTAATCGGACAATCATAAAGGTTATGATTGAGCATGATAGAAATTATGTAGAGGATAATGAACAATCAAGATAGGATTTGTCCCTCTCTTTGAGAGAGATATCTTCTAGGCCCCTCGATAAGTGAGACTGAGAAATGCATGGCCGTGCTCAAATGAATTGATAGTGTGATCAATATCATTTGAATTTATTAGTCTACTTAGAGATCGAGAAATCATAAGTTTGAACATTATAAGTTTGACATTGACCATGACTTGTGTTCAAACTAGATATCGTGTGACAAAGAGATTAATACGTGTTCTATTTATTAGGCTTTATCGGACTATTGATCCTCATATTAGTTGGGTAGTCATAATGTATTGCTAGAGGCCACTTATGACTTATGGGTCTTATGAGACTGGGCCTATTGCCAATTAATGTGAACCTATTGGGTCACACACAAAAGAACGTTGTTGATGTGCTATGACATATTAATGGACTAAAAGTCCAAAACCCATTAATATAATTAATAATAATAAAGTGCTATTATTATTAATCATTAATATAATTAATAACAATAAAGTGTTATTATTATTAATATTTATTAATAATAATAAAGTGTTATTATTATTAATCATTAATATAATTAATAATAATAAAGTGTTATTATTATTAATCATTTATTATTATGAGATAATAATATTTAAAAGATATGCAGTCTATCTGTAACTGTTACAGATAAAGGACTCTATCACATAAGATACTTGAGTATCTGTGAGATTGTGATAGTGGGTTATGAACACAACTCCTTTTAGGAAAAGGAGTTGTGGGAAAAATAAAAGACTAAAACATATAAATACTCCTTCTATGAATTGTGGAAGAAAGATGTTAGTTTTGAGAAAGATTCAGTCTAATAATTGCAGATTGTGGAGCACATAATCTATCCATCTTTTAGAGAGCTAGCACTCTAGAAGGATAGAAGACGTTCGTGTGGATACCATAGAAGGTTTTCATTTAAAAAAAACAGCACCATCAGTCCGGCATTGTATCTTCTCGACAAGATTAACAGGTTAGTCTCACATCCTTATTATGGAATAAATGAAGCACTCGGATTATGGGAAAAGGAAATCCGAGATTTTTATTTTTTTGCTGCGTAATTTGGGTTGCAATAATCTCGGAATTTCCCAACAGTTCGTGTGGATACCATAAAGGGTGTTCGTTCAAAAAGCAGCACCATTAGTCCGCAATAGTATCTTCTCATCGAGTCTAACATATTAGCTCGTATCCTTCTCTTCAAAATAAGCGACGCACACGGATCCCGGGAAGGAAAACAGAGATTTTTTATTTTTTCGCTGCGTGTTTGGGTTGCAGTAAATCTCTGGGTTTCCTAACACGCATCCTGTCTTCTGAAAAAATAACATTTACCACATAAACATTAGCATCATATGGTTCATATGGATACACATGAACCCACATCATATACATAACATATCATTAATGCACATGCATAATATCATGGCATTACACATCATCATACTTTCATCAAGACAGGACTCTATATTCTATCCTAATGGACATGATTTTTTTTCCTAATGTGCTTGCCCTTCTATAACATCTATGAGCCCAACACTCTAGGTTCGACCATATGAACCTAGGGCTCTGATACCACTCTGTAACGACCCAGAAATCGGATCGCTACCGGCACTAGGGTTCATATGATCGGACCATGTTAATAGGGATTACAAGGATAAAAACTAGGGTAAAGCACAATTCTAATCCAATATACAGTACATGTCCACAACTATTCTATTAAGTTAAACTATACCAGCTACTATGCCGACTTTCTGAACTATCTTTGACCCAGCAAACCTGGGGTTAAGGGAAAGGGATAAGCTACAAGAGCCTAGTGAGCAGAACATAAAAATAGTTTAATAAACATATGCTCATATGAAATGCGTCACAATACAAACAATTCACATCAAGATGGACTTGTCACCAGTAACCCTCTACATATTCCAATGTGCCCAGCCCCTCGATGGAGCTCCTCAGTACTTTCGCTTAAACATAACACAACATATCCAAAATGCCAGGGGTGTAGAATGGGCCTCACCTGGACTTTCCTTTACATATTGCCAGGGGCATAGTGTAATACCCGGCTAGTCTCCGGTGTCGGAATTCCAACTTTCCGACAGAATCCCCGTTGGAATCCGAGAATCTCGGATACCGAAACCTCTTAGAAGGGTCAAATATATTTTAACAAAGTGTTTTTCATGATTTTATTGATTGATTTTGAGTTAAAGTTTTAAAATGAAAGAAAAAACTTTTTGAGGGATAAGCCCAGGTTCGGTCGCCGAAGATGGTGCTGCCGCGGGAGCTCTCTTTCGGCCCCCGAAGGTGGTCTTGCCAGCCACCTATAAGAGGCCTCCAGTCTGAAAATGGGGGAGCTTCTCTCTCCATTTTCAGGCAAAGGTGAGTTCTTGCCCTTCCTTTGATGATTTTATGTTTTTCCTTCAAATTTTTATGAGTTTTCTTCTGGTTTTTGAAGTTTAAGCTTGAATCCAAAGTTTTAAAGCTTGGAGACTTCCGGAGACCGTTTCCATCCTCATCTACAAGTTTGGGTCACATCTATCTTTTCTCTTCAAGAGGTAAGTGTAGATCCTTGTCTTTTCCTATGTTTTAAGTAAGTTTTAAAAAGGTTAAGGGTTAAAGATGCATGTTATGGTTAGATCTAATGTTATAGGTTTTGAGTTGGGGTTTTGATGAATGTATGCTTATGTGATGTTCTTCTTGTTGTTGTTGGGGCTTAGGTTAGTTTTATGCCCTTTAAGTTTGATGGAGTGAGTTTTTGCATGTTTTGAGAAGTTAGGTATGAGTTTGGTGAGTTTTGGTGGCTGAGTGTTGAGGTAGAATCGGGTTCTGTCATCCTGGAGAACCCAGGTTCGGCCGCCGAACCTGCCTGTGGAGGCAGCCTTTGGCCGCCTAACCTGCCCTCGAAAGGGAGGACTTTCAGACCTGTGAAGGGGTTAGGTCGCCGAACTTGCCCCCAAAGGTTGGTGACTTTCGGATCTGTGGAGACCTTCGGCCGCCGAACCTGCCCCCGAAAGTGCCTGACTTTCAGATCTGTAGGGACCTTCGGCCGCCGAACCCGCCGCCGAACGTCCCCTGCCCAGCTTTTCTTTGCTCGTTTTATATGCATGTTTTGTGATATTTTAGGGGGTTTTTGGGGAGTTGTTTAGAGTCATGTAATAGTTGTGTTGGTCCCTCATTTGAGTCCATCTGTATAGGATCGGACCTAGTAGACCGTAGTGACCAGCAGTGAGGTAACTGCTCCAGTGCTAGTAAAGCGTCAGATAGAGGTGAGTAGAACTAAACTAATCTATTGTTTTTAAAGTAATCAAACTTTTAAGCATGTTCATGCATCATGAATGCCATATTATATAATAGGTTGTTGCATTAGAATTCACGAATATGATGCATTGCATAATTTACTGTTGATGTGGATAGATATTGGATGACCCACTGGCCCTCGATATGATATGATATGATACGGAAGTGCAGGTCGAGGCCTATTCTACGCCCTTGGCATAGTTGGATATGTTATGATATGTTTAGGAGGAAGTCCTGAGGAGCTCCGTCGAGGGCCGAGCATTATTTGGATATATAGAGGGTTACTGGTGATAAGTCCATCTTGATGTGTATTGTTTGTGTTGTGACACATTCCATGAGAGCATATGTTTATTAAACTGTTTTTATGTTCTGGTCATTAGGCTCTTGTAGTTTATCCGTTTCCCCTAACCCCAGGTTTGTAGGATCAGAGATAGAGCGGGAAGTCGGCTAGAGGCTGGTATAAGCTCATGTAATAGAATAGTAGTGCACATGTACTATGTAATGGATTAGATTTGTGCTTTGCCCTAGTTTATGTTTTGTATATCCCTATTTATCATGATATTTATGTAAAAGTTTTAATGATAAGTTATGTTGAACCAAGCTTGAGGCATGTAATGTTTACCATACTAGAGCATTTGATAAGAGCTCTAGTGTGGGTTTTATGTATACAGTTTATGGTGCATGCACAGGTTGAGCATGGTATATGAAAAGTTAAATTTTTATGAAAATGTATGATCATGTAAGGGATTTTTTTCAAGTACACAGGAGGTATAGTAGGCTTGCTATGGATTCCGGTGACCTTAAGTCGACCTGAATCCTAGCGCCAGTAGCGGTCCGGTTTCCGAGTCATTACAGAGTGATATCAGAGCCCTAGGTTCATATGGTTGGACCTAGCGTGTCGGGCTCATAGATGTTATAGAAGGGCAAGCACATTAGGAAAAATCATGTCCACTAGGATAGGATGTAGAGTCCTGTCTTGATGATGATGTGAAATGCCATGATATTATGCATGTGCATTAATGATATGTAGAATGTGATGTGGGTTCATGTGTGTCCACATGAACCATGTGATGCTAATGTTCATGTGATGTATGTCATTTTTCAGAAATCAGAATGCGAGGCACTCATCGATTTGAGAGATTGACTGGAGTTTCACCTGAAAATGAGGGCATAGATGCCCTTCCCCCTGCTCTATCAAGACCACAGTCAAGTAGAACCAGCAGAGGAGAAACATCAAGGGACCCTAGAAGGCCTTTTGATTTAAACAGGAGGAGAACAGATCCGGGTAGGATGTCTGCGGATGTGAGGGATACAGTAGAAGATGATCAGAGGAGGGATGGTAGTTTGTGTGTGAGCATGTCAGAGGAAGGTATGAGAGAATCACAAGGAGACGCTTAGGCCTCGGGTTTTGCTTACCCACCACAGTACGAACCCTACCCACAGGGACCGGGGTATCCGATGGGAGGCACATCGGATTTCTCTAGTTACAACCCACATCCTTCATTCATGCCCTATCCTCTCTATTACCCTCCATATCCACCCTACTTAATGTTTTCTGTAACGACCCGAGAATCGAACCGCTACCGGCGCTAGGATCCAGATCGGCTTAAGGCCGCCAGGACCCGTAGCAAGCCTAACATACCACCTGTAAACCTGTTCAATCCCATACATGATCAACAATTACATAAAAAATTTTAAACTTTCTCATTCATTTACCAAACTCAACCTGTGCATGCACAACTAATGATCATAGTTATCAACCCCACATTGGAGTCCTCATCAAAGCTCCAATGGGGTACATAACATATTTTAAGTTTGGTTTACATAACATCATAAAACCTTTCATTAAAAGATCATGTAACCAAAAAGGGATTAACAACATACTAGGGTCAAGCACCATTCTAAACCTCAATACTCATCATTTCATTACATAACTATTCAAGACTTTACAATTCATCATGTCCACAACTAACTATTACATAACATAACTTTACTCTTCTTGACCTTCTGGCCTATCCCGTACCTGCACACCTGGGGGATTAGGGAAATGGGGTGAGCTACTAGAGCCCAATGAGCAGAATAATAAAACATTTAAAATACATGTTATCATGGAATGCATCACATCACAGACATTTCACATTAAGGATGGTTTTGTCACCTATAGTCCTCTACATATCCAATAGTGCCAGGGGCGTAGAATGGGCCTCGACCTGGTCTTTCTCTTAACATAACACACATAACATAACATTCCTATAATGCCAGGGGCGTAGAATGGGCCTCGACCTGGACTTCCATACCATACCATATCATATCACAACATATCATACGAGGACTAAAGGATCATCCAACACCCATCCATATCATCATCATATTATGCAATGCAACATATTCGTGAATTCTAATGCAAACAACCTAATATATCTCATGGCATTCGTGATGCATGAATATGCTCTAAAATTGATTTATATACTTTGAAATGTAAAGAGTTATTCTACTCACCTCAGGCTAGCTCTGAAAAGACTCGGAAGCAGCTAACTCACTGCTGGGGTCCTCGGTTCCTCGGGTCCGAACCTATACAGGTGGACTCAAATGAGGGACCAAACATAAATGAACATGACTCTAAAATACTCCCCAAAAACCCCCTAAAACACCTTAAAACAATCATAGAAAACATGCAAAGGAAGGCTGAACAGGGCACTTTTGGCGGCAGGTTTGGCGGCCGAAAGTCCGTCCAGAGACGAAAGTCATGCACCTTCGGCGGCCGAAGGTTCCTTCCAGAGACGAAACTAATGCATGTTCGGCGGCACCTTCGGCGGCCGAAACTCCCTTCCAGAGCCGAAAGTCCACTTTCGGGGGTAGGGTTCGGTAGCCAAAGGCTTGCCTCCACAGGCAGGTTCGGCGGCCAAAAGTCCTTTCGGCTGCCGAACCTGAGTTCTTCCAAAGGGCAGAACTCAGCCTCCAGTGTGCACAAACACTTTCCAAACCATTCAATCATGCATTTACCTATTCTACAACAAGCAGACTCAAACCAATAAGCATATAGGGGTCTCAAACTAACCTAAACCCCAACCAAAGCACAACAAACAAACATATACCACATACATTGCCCAAAAACTCAACATATACCCATAAACTCAATACAAACCTAAACATGCATTTCTACCCCATCAAACTTCATAAAACTCGTTTAAAACATAAAATTAGCTAAGGATCTACTCTTACCTCTTGGAGAACAAGAGGAGAGACGATCTAACTCGGAGATGGGGGAGATCTAGCTCCTTGGGTCTCCAAGCTCCAAAACTTGCTCAAAGCTCACAAATCTTCAAAATCAGGCAAACACTTGTTAAAACTTGAAATATTGGAGGAAAAACATCGAAAAACGACTGTGGGAGAGCATGGACTCACCGTTGGCCGAAAATGGGGAGAAAGCTCACCCGTTTCGGCCATGGAGTCCTTATATAGGGCTGGCTAGACCACCCTTCGGCAGCCTAAGGTGCCTCCAAAACTCATGCAGGTTCGACAGCCGAACATGAGGTTCGGCGGCCGAATCTTTGCTACTTTCGGAAGCCTAACTTGCCCCCCTAAACTATCCAATGTTCGGCGGCCGAACCTGGAAATGCCTCCATAGTCTTTTCCATTCAAAACTCAATTTTTCTTCTTACTTAAAATCATAAAATACATTAAAACATTTTACAAAAACATGCTTTTACCCTTCTAGAGGTTTCCGACATCCGAGATTACATCCGACGGTAGGAATTCCGATACCGGAGTCTAGCTGAGTATTACATTTTCACCCCCACCTTTCTATCATAACCCAGCAAACCCTAACCCAGGGAATGCTGCACCACCTCCTCCTCCCCCAATATAACCGGTGGTTCCTGAAACCCAATCATCCAGACCCAACCCATCAGATAGGAGCAAGGTGAAAATGACCCAACCCATATCCACACGAACGTCTTGTATCCTTCTAGAGTGTTAGCTCTGTAATACCCGGCTAGATTCCGACATCGGAATCCCTACTTTCCGGTGGAATCTCCGTTGGAATATGGAATTTTGATGATGCCAGAGTCTTCTAGAGGGGTAAAATGTGGTTTCTAAAATGTTTTTACTGATTTCATGGTTTTTAAATGAAAAAGATTTGAGTTTTGAAAATAATAGACCAAGGAGACATTTGCCAGGTTCGGCCGCCGAAAGTGAAGTTCGGTCGCCGAACATGAGTTGGTTTTGGGAGCGCTTTTGGCCTCCGAAAGCTATGTTTGAACAAACCAGGTTCGGCCGCCGAACCTCAAGTTCGGCCGCCGAACATGGGGGTGTTTTGCATGCACGTTAGGCCACCAAAGGAGGTTTGGCTGGCCACTTATAAAAGCCCCTCAGACCAAAAATGGGCGAGTTTTCTCCCCATTCTCGAGCTCAGGTGTGTTCATGTCCTCCTTTGGTCATTTTCATGTTTTTCTTCATCTCCTTCATATTTTTATGATTTCCATGGTTGTTTTGAATAGTTTTCAAGATTAGATCGAAGTTTTGGGAGCTTGGAGACCCAAGGAGTAGTTTCCTCCCATCTCCAAGTTAGAGCTCGCACAAACCCTCGATCTTCAAGAGGTAAGTGTGGATCTATGCTTTCCCTTACGTTTCATGAGGTTTTAAGTGAGTTTTAAAGGGTTTTGATGGTTGAGTATGGGTAGATATGCATGTTAGGGTTTATGTGGTTTTTATGCCCAATGTATGAAAATGTATGTTCATGTGATGTTTGTGTTGGGGTTTAAGTTAGTTTCAAGCCCCTTGAGCATATGGGAGAGAGTATGCATGATTGGGAGAGAGTATGAGAGGTTTGGTTTGTTTTGATGGTTTTGGCTTATGTGGGTCATAAGCTAGTTATGTATGTTTCTTGATGTTGTGGGTTGGAGTTTAAACTCCCTTATGCATGGTTAAAGGTCTATGCATGGTTTTGAGAAGTTTATGCATGTTTTAAGAGGTTAGAGGCTTGTTTCGGGGGGTTGGGAGACTTGAAATGCACAAAGGCTGAGTTCTGGATGAACTCAGGTTCGGCCGCCGAAGGTGGTTTCGGCCGCCGAACCTGCCTGAGGATGCATGGATTGGCCGCCTAACCTTGCCCCCGAAAGTTGTGTTTCGGAGCTGGAAGCAGACTTTCGGCCGCCGAAGGTGATGTTCGGCCGCCGAAAGTGCCTGACTTTCGTCTATGGAGAGAGGGTTCGGCCGCCGAAGGCGCCCCCGAACCTGCATGACTTTCGTCTCTGGAAGGGACCTTCGGCCGCCGAAAGTGCCGCCGAAAGTGCCCTGTCCAGCCTTTTCATGAGTGTTCTGTATGCATGTTTCCTTGATGTTTTTAGGGGTTTTTGGGGAGTTATTTATGAGTTGTTTAGAGTCCACCTGTGTAGGATCGGACCCGAGGAACCGAGGTGTTTAGCAGTGTCAGCCGTTTCAGAGTCGGCCTAGAGCTAGTCAGAGGTGAGTGGAACTAAACCTAATGCTTTAAATTAAGAAATTAAATGTTTTTAGAGCATGATCCATGCATCATGAAATGCCATGATATGTATTAGGTTGTTTTGCATTAGAATCCACGAATATGATGCATTGCATAATATGTTGTTGATGTGGATGGATATTGGATGATCCTTAGCCCTCAGTATGAGATGAGATAATATGATATGAGATGACATGGTATGATATAGAAAGCCCAGGTGTGGCCTAATCGCCCCTGGCATCATGTATATGTAAGGAAAGACCAGGTGTGGCCTAATCACCCCTGGCATAGTTGGACATGTTATGATATGAGTTATGTAAGCGAATACTAGGTGTGGCCTCATCGCCCCTGGTATAGTTGGACATATTTCGATATGTAGAGGGCTAATGGTGACAAGTTCATCCTTGATGTGATATGTTTGTGATGTGATGCATTCCATGATAGCATACTTTAAAATGAACTGTTTTCTTGTTTGGTTTCTGCTCACTGGGCGTTATAGCTCACCCCTCTCCCCTAACCCCAGGTTTGCAGGGTCAGAGATAGATCAGGAGGTCACCAGGCTATGGCTATGGTTTTGATGTGTAATAGAATAGTAGTGGACATGATGTAATGTAAAGTTATGTAAGGATGTAAAAGAGTTATGTTGTATTATGACATTATGTTATATTTTCAGAGTTATAGTATTGTGCTTAGCCCGAGTTGGATAATCCCTTTGTACATGAATTTTATTTTATGTTGATATATACGTTGGACCGAGTTTGACATAGAGTATGCTGACCCTAGGGGTTCTATGAGTTCAGTCATAGTGCATATACAGGTCAAACTGGTTAAAGGTAAAGTTTTAAATGTTTTATGAAAATGTTTGATCATGTTTGGGATTATACCGACTGTACAGGATGCATAGTAGGCTTGCTACGGGTCCCGGCGGCCTTATGCCGATCTGGATCCTAGCGCCGGTAGCGGTCCGGATTTTCGGGTCGTTACAAGCTCTCTCAAAAATAGATAGATTATGTGCTCCACAATCTGTAGCTTTTTAGAGTGGGTTTTCTTAAAAATGTGTAACCTACTTTCCACAATTCGTAGAATGGGTATTTATATGTTTCAGTCTTTTGTTTTTCCCACAACTCCTTTTCCTAAAAGGAGTTGTGTTTTTTCTACAACTACTTTTCCTAAAAGGAGTTGTGTTCATAACCCACTATCACAATCTCACAGATACTCAAATATCTTATGTGATAGAGTCATTTATCTGTAACAGTTACAGATAGACTGCAGATCTTTTAAATATTATTATCTCATAATAATAAATGATTAATAATAATAACACTTTATTATTATTAATTATATTAATAATTAATATTAATAATAATAACACTTTATTATTATTAATTATATTAATGGGCTTTGGGATTTTAGTCTATTAATATGACATAGCACATCAACAATGTTCTTTTATGTGTGACTCAATAGGCTCACATTAATTGGCAATAGGCCCAGTCCCACAAGGCCCATAAGTCATAAGTGGCCTTTAGCAAGACATTATGACTACCCATGTAACACCCCTTACCCTATCAAGTGTAGATAAAGCAAGGTCTGTCACAAACTATACCTTTTAGACATATCAAGACTAAACAATTTTCTTTATCTGTAAATACCAAGTTTTAGATAGTCCAAGTAAATTTTATAAAGCGATTAAGGTAAATGTTTAAACCAAAATGTTTGCAGAGTCTCCTCTTTTTCATCCACATTTTACCCTGTAGCATATATGAAAAACACATGCAACATTATCAACTGTTATTTGACATCTTACTATTCTTTGATTTACATGACCTTCATAACTCACTCTATTTAATATGTACATGCCAAATTAACTGCACTATAACTCAGAGACTCAAAACAACCAGCTATGATAATGGCCTTGGTATCTGATGTAGACCTCTGATGAACTTCACGTGCCTACGTTATCTACAACCTGCGTGAGGTAAAAACCAACACGCTGAGCTAATGCTCAGTGGGTGATAACAACAAATAACAGAATAAAACAAACAAGCTCGCATAAATAGATAATCAAGTAAACAATTACAAGCTAGTAGATGTAAACATGTTAACATTCACCAATAAGTTCACAAAATCAAGTATCAATCTGAATTAAGATCTTAGCCCTTATAACCACATAGTAGGATCGACTAGGTAGATAAGGAGTTATAACGGTAGGCACAGGGTGCCGAACGGTAGGCTCAGAGGCTAAAACTGTGATAGCAGGGCTCTGTGGCCATGCTTATGAGGTACCAGATATGTAACCTCTCATATAGATCATGTATCGGTAGCAGTACTGCGAACTCTGTATATTTATATGGCATGCCATACCCTTAAGCTAACCTCGACTCCTATTACGTTTACCAGGGCCAAGTATCATTAACTCAATGTATCAATGTAAATCCATGTCATTTGAAGCTATTTGATTTCTTTTTCCCAAAGTACATATATCATATGCCAAGGTTTACAATATGGAAAACTCATGGCAAATAGTGCAAAACTTTATTGACTTAGCATTTCCATATAGAAATCTACATTCTGCCATATATTGCATAAACTTTTCAAGCAGTTTAGAATTACAATTTGACTTCAGTTTCTTCATAAGAAATGTATATTTATGTCTTATCTTTCCAACAAGGTATGGTTCATGCAAATCTGATCATCCTAGCTTAAGTTATGAATTTTTCTTTACAAGCTGCTCAATAAGGTCTTAATCAGTTCAGTATTGGTACTTGTTAATAGTATCACAAAACTTATCAGATTCATACATTTCCATACAAATTCAAGCTTAAATGTCTTCTACAAAGTTTTAGGTATACTTCTTAAGATTCATTTGGCACTGGTCTTAACAAATTTCACTAAGTATGTAATTAGTTATGGTATAATCAATAGACTCTGTTCCGGATGCACTACCACTGTGTCCATTTTAGGTTCACTTGCAATTTTCATCATTTTAACTACAGATTCAGAATTTTGTCAATTCATGAAAGTTTTAGATATTTGTCTTAGCTTTCATTTGGTATATCTTAGGTCTAATTTCAATATATACACAAAGTATAGGCTGCACTGACTGGCCTCTAGGACAATCCCTCATAAAGTGGTCTGAGCTTCCACATAAGTAGCAAGCCCCAGTCAATCTCCGACATACTCCACCATGTCTCCTGCCACAATGCTCACATACTGGTGGCAACCCTCTGCCTGGTCCTCCTGTACTGGATACTGAGGTAGTCTGCTGTCCAGACCTTACTACTGAACTCTGCCCAGGTCTCTGAATCTGCCTAGGTGGTCCTCTCTGCCCTGTCTGCTGAAATTCCCTCTGTCTTTTACTACTTGTCTGAGATGCAGAGGATTGTCCCTGATACTGGCTCTGACTCCTCTTCTGCTGCCCTTTCTACCTTCTACTTTGCTCTTCTTCTTTAATTCGCTTCAGGCTGTGGGCCGTCTCTACTAAAACTGAAAGTTCCCTGATATGCATAGCTGTGAGGTACATCCTGATATCAGCATGTAATCCCTGCTCAAAGCGTTTACATCTTTCTTCCTCTGTAGGAACTATCTCTGTGGCATACTTACTAAGTCTGACAAATTCTCGCTCGTACTCAGTTACTGTAAGCCTGCCCTGTCTGAGGTATAAGAACTCCCTCCTTCTCTCCTCTATATATAAGGCCCCAACATACTTCTTCTTAAACTCTGACAAAAAGAATTCCCAAGTCTGGCGCTCTGGTCGAACCATCTGTGTTAAAGTTGTCCACCATCGATACGCTTCATCTTTTAGCAATGATACTGCACACATCAAGCTATCTACTGGTGAACACTGTAGCTGCTGTAAAACCCTTTCTGTACTTTCTAACCAGAATTCTGCAGCTGAAGGATCATCTTCCTTTTTACCTCTAAAATCTGTTGCACCATACTTTCTGAGTTTTTCTATTGGAGGCCTAGCTACCACAGGTGGGGGAACCTGGACTGCTACAGGTGGTGGTGGTGGTACCTCTGGTACATTTTGTGTAACCCTCCTAAGCAACTCAGCTATTTGCTGAAATAATGCATCCTGCCCTAGTCCCCCAGCAGCAGCAGGTGGAGGAGTAGCAGCAGGTGCAGCTGCCTCAGAGGGAGCATGACTTTCTACCTCCTCATCTATTGCTCTCTGTGAGTCAGATGACATCTTATATACGACCTAAACACAAAAAGAAGAGATTTACATCAGAACCATATCATAGCTGTAACTCATTTTGGCATGTACATATACTATGCATATACACATACATACTATGACCTAGAACCGCCTAAACCATGCTCTGATACCATTAATTGTAACACCCCTTACCCTATCAAGTGTAGATAAAGCAAGGTCTGTCACAAACTATACCTTTTAGACATATCAAGACTAAACAATTTTCTTTATCTGTAAATACCAAGTTTTAGATAGTCCAAGTAAATTTTATAAAGCGATTAAGGTAAATGTTTAAACCAAAATGTTTGCAGAGTCTCCTCTTTTTCATCCACATTTTACCCTGTAGCATATATGAAAAACACATGCAACATTATCAACTGTTATTTGACATCTTACTATTCTTTGATTTACATGACCTTCATAACTCACTCTATTTAATATGTACATGCCAAATTAACTGCACTATAACTCAGAGACTCAAAACAACCAGCTATGATAATGGCCTTGGTATCTGATGTAGACCTCTGATGAACTTCACGTGCCTACGTTATCTACAACCTGCGTGAGGTAAAAACCAACACGCTGAGCTAATGCTCAGTGGGTGATAACAACAAATAACAGAATAAAACAAACAAGCTCGCATAAATAGATAATCAAGTAAACAATTACAAGCTAGTAGATGTAAACATGTTAACATTCACCAATAAGTTCACAAAATCAAGTATCAATCTGAATTAAGATCTTAGCCCTTATAACCACATAGTAGGATCGACTAGGTAGATAAGGAGTTATAACGGTAGGCACAGGGTGCCGAACGGTAGGCTCAGAGGCCAAAACTGTGATAGCAGGGTTCTGTGGCCATGCTTATGAGGTACCAGATATGTAACCTCTCATATAGATCATGTATCGGTAGCAGTACTGCGAACTCTGTATATTTATATGGCATGCCATACCCTTAAGCTAACCTCGACTCCTATTACGTTTACCAGGGCCAAGTATCATTAACTCAATGTATCAATGTAAATCCATGTCATTTGAAGCTATTTGATTTCTTTTTCCCAAAGTACATATATCATATGCCAAGGTTTACAATATGGAAAACTCATGGCAAATAGTGCAAAACTTTATTGACTTAGCATTTCCATATAGAAATCTACATTCTGCCATATATTGCATAAACTTTTCAAGCAGTTTAGAGTTACAATTTGACTTCAGTTTCTTCATAAGAAATGTATATTTATGTCTTATCTTTCCAACAAGGTATGGTTCATGCAAATCTGATCATCCTAGCTTAAGTTATGAATTTTTCTTTACAAGCTGCTCAATAAGGTCTTAATCAGTTCAGTATTGATACTTGTTAATAGTATCACAAAACTTATCAGATTCATACATTTCCATACAAATTCAAGCTTAAATGTCTTCTACAAAGTTTTAGGTATACTTCTTAAGATTCATTTGGCACTGGTCTTAACAAATTTCACTAAGTATGTAATTAGTTATGGTATAATCAATAGACTCTGTTCCGGATGCACTACCACTGTGTCCATTTTAGGTTCACTTGCAATTTTCATCATTTTAACTACAGATTCAGAATTTTGTCAATTCATGAAAGTTTTAGATATTTGTCTTAGCTTTCATTTGGTATATCTTAGGTCTAATTTCAATATATACACAAAGTATAGGCTGCACTGACTGGCCTCTAGGACAATCCCTCATAAAGTGGTCTGAGCTTCCACATAAGTAGCAAGCCCCAGTCAATCTCCGACATACTCCACCATGTCTCCTGCCACAATGCTCACATACTGGTGGCAACCCTCTGCCTGGTCCTCCTGTACTGGATACTGAGGTAGTCTGCTGTCCAGACCTTACTACTGAACTCTGCCCAGGTCTCTGAATCTGCCTAGGTGGTCCTCTCTGCCCTGTCTACTGAAATTCCCTCTGTCTTTTACTACTTGTCTGAGATGCAGAGGATTGTCCCTGATACTGGCTCTGACTCCTCTTCTGCTGCCCTTTCTGCCTTCTACTTTGCTCTTCTTCTTTAATTCGCTCCAGGCTGTGGGCCATCTCTACTAAAACTGAAAGTTCCCTGATATGCATAGCTGTGAGGTACATCCTGATATCAGCATGTAATCCCTGCTCAAAGCGTTTACATCTTTCTTCCTCTGTAGGATCTATCTCTGTGGCATACTTACTAAGTCTGACAAATTCTCGCTCGTACTCAGTTACTGTAAGCCTGCCCTGTCTGAGGTATAAGAACTCCCTCCTTCTCTCCTCTATATATAAGGCCCCAACATACTTCTTCTTAAACTCTGACAAAAAGAATTCCCAAGTCTGGCGCTCTGGTCGAACCATCTGTGTTAAAGTTGTCCACCATCGATACGCTTCATCTTTTAGCAATGATACTGCACACATCAAGCTATCTACTGGTGAACACTGTAGCTGCTGTAAAACCCTTTCTGTACTTTCTAACCAGAATTCTGCAGCTGAAGGATCATCTTCCTTTTTACCTCTAAAATCTGTTGCACCATACTTTTTGAGTTTTTCTATTGGAGGCCTAGCTACCACAGGTGGGGGAACCTGGACTGCTACAGGTGGTGGTGGTGGTACCTCTGGTACATTTTGTGTAACCCTCCTAAGCAACTCAGCTATTTGCTGAAATAATGCATCCTGCCCTAGTCCCCCAGCAGCAGCAGGTGGAGGAGTAGCAGCAGGTGCAGCTGCCTCAGAGGGAGCATGACTTTCTACCTCCTCATCTATTGCTCTCTGTGAGTCAGATGACATCTTATATACGACCTAAACACAAAAAGAAGAGATTTACATCAGAACCATATCATAGCTGTAACTCATTTTGGCATGTACATATACTATGCATATACACATACATACTATGACCTAGAACCGCCTAAACCATGCTCTGATACCACTAATTGTAACACCCCTTACCCTATCAAGTGTAGATAAAGCAAGGTCTGTCACAAACTATACCTTTTAGACATATAAAGACTAAACAATTTTCTTTATCTGTAAATACCAAGTTTTAGATAGTCCAAGTAAATTTTATAAAGCGATTAAGGTAAATGTTTAAACCAAAATGTTTGCAGAGTCTCCTCTTTTTCATCCACATTTTACCCTGTAGCATATATGAAAAACACATGCAACATTATCAACTGTTATTTGACATCTTACTATTCTTTGATTTACATGACCTTCATAACTCACTCTATTTAATATGTACATGCCAAATTAACTGTACTATGACTCAGAGACTCAAAACAACCAGCTATGATAATGGCCTTGGTATCTGATGTAGACCTCTGATGAACTTCACGTGCCTACGTTATCTACAACCTGCGTGAGGTAAAAACCAACACGCTGAGCTAATGCTCAGTGGGTGATAACAACAAATAACAGAATAAAACAAACAAGCTCGCATAAATAGATAATCAAGTAAACAATTACAAGCTAGTAGATGTAAACATGTTAACATTCACCAATAAGTTCACAAAATCAAGTATCAATCTGAATTAAGATCTTAGCCCTTATAACCACATAGTAGGATCGACTAGGTAGATAAGGAGTTATAACGGTAGGCACAGGGTGCCGAACGGTAGGCTCAGAGGCCAAAACTGTGATAGCAGGGCTCTGTGGCCATGCTTATGAGGTACCAGATATGTAACCTCTCATATAGATCATGTATCGGTAGCAGTACTGCGAACTCTGTATATTTATATGGCATGCCATACCCTTAAGCTAACCTCGACTCCTATTACGTTTACCAGGGCCAAGTATCATTAACTCAATGTATCAATGTAAATCCATGTCATTTGAAGCTATTTGATTTCTTTTTCCCAAAGTACATATATCATATGCCAAGGTTTACAATATGGAAAACTCATGGCAAATAGTGCAAAACTTTATTGACTTAGCATTTCCATATAGAAATCTACATTCTGCCATATATTGCATAAACTTTTCAAGCAGTTTAGAGTTACAATTTGACTTCAGTTTCTTCATAAGAAATGTATATTTATGTCTTATCTTTCCAACAAGGTATGGTTCATGCAAATCTGATCATCCTAGCTTAAGTTATGAATTTTTCTTTACAAGCTGCTCAATAAGGTCTTAATCAGTTCAGTATTGGTACTTGTTAATAGTATCACAAAACTTATCAGATTCATACATTTCCATACAAATTCAAGCTTAAATGTCTTCTACAAAGTTTTAGGTATACTTCTTAAGATTCATTTGGCACTGGTCTTAACAAATTTCACTAAGTATGTAATTAGTTATGGTATAATCAATAGACTCTGTTCCGGATGCACTACCACTGTGTCCATTTTAGGTTCACTTGCAATTTTCATCATTTTATCTACAGATTCAGAATTTTGTCAATTCATGAAAATTTTAGATATTTGTCTTAGCTTTCATTTGGTATATCTTAGGTCTAATTTCAATATATACACAATAAGGTATGAAGTTAGTAACACAAGCTGTCCTGTTACAACCTATTCTGCCAGATTTACACTTTTAGCTCCCATGTTAAATTTCTTTACTCTAAGCCTTTCAAACATCATTTTACCATTCATATACCATATTTATACAATCAAAGCAACATTTTCAGCAAGTAAAATCAACCTCTAATTTCACTTATTCATGGCAGAATCAAAGGAAAACAGAAAATCATTAAAACACCAAACCTTTCTTGAATTCTTCTTTTCTTTTCCTCTTCTAATCTCTAGCTATCTCCTTTCCCTTTGATGTTCCTTCACCTATGCCAATTTATATCTTAGGGAAGGATTGAATAAATTGTAAATTAAAGCTTTAGAAGTCAAATTCATGCATGAAGAAATGAGATGATGCTATTTCCTACTCATTTCTAAGCTCACCTTTGATTTTCAAGCTTGGTGCATATGGAACCCTAAACTTTTCTTCTTCAATTCTTTCACTATATGGCTGTTCCTTTAGCTCTTAATCTTAGGATGAATTTTGGTTCAAGGAAGAAGTTGATTTGGTGAAGTTTGGCTTGGCTTTGGTGGAAGAAAAACAAAACAAATTCTTGGTTCTTCAATGGTGAGCTACGGCAACATGAATGAAAGAAAGAAGGCAATCCCTTTTTAACTTGCTTTGTCATTTCTTCTTTCCTTACTTAGGTGACATATGGAAAGTAAATATGAATTTTATGTTTTAACTTTCCATATTTATACTTTGACCTACTAAACTCTTTACCATGTGTCAATTTAGTTTTTAAACTTTCAATAATCATAGATTGACCTACTAAACTATACATATAGCCTTTAGAAGCCCTTTTCACTTAAGCAAGCATGACGGATATAAACAAGCACCTCAAGCAAGCACGTCGGGAAACCCTAAGCACCTCCCGAAAGTGACTCGTTCCCGACTCGCTAATCACACTGTCTGCTTTATTTCTGGATATGTCCGTTTCTTTATTTAAGTTTTCTATGATTCAGTTATTAGCAGATTAGAGTTAAGCTAGCACCTCCCCTAATACCCCTTACTCTAGGAATGAAATAGCCTAACGATGGCACTACTCTACCTATGGGTTTGAGGATGTTACAACCCAACTAATATGAGGATCAATAGTCCGATAAAGCCTAATAAATAGAACATGAATTAATCCCTTTGTCACACGATATATAGTTTGAACATAAGTCATGGTCAATGTCAAATTTATAATGTTCAAACTTATGATTTCTCAATCTCTAAGTAGACTGATAAAAATCATATGATATTGATCACACTATCAATTCATTTGAGCAGGGCCATGCATTTTTCAGTCTCACTTATTGAGGGGCCCAGAAGATATCTCTCTCAAAGAGAGGGACAAATCCTATCTTGATTGTTCATTATCCTCTACATAATTTCTATCATACTCAATCATAACCTTTATGATTGTCCGATTAAAGACAACGTTTGGTTATGTCAAAACATAACAGTCCTTATGTTGGAAACTATGACAATGTCAAGTCAAAGGATTAAGACATAACTACTTTGAGATTCACTTATGACAATGACCTATGTAGTGATCTCAATGCGGGTCCATCGAATACTTTGTTCTCTAAGAAGTATCTATGATTATTGAATTATATCAACATATACATAATCATCTCATGATTATCAATCAATAATCATACTAGCTATATTTTATTATTATCAACATAATAATAGGTAACCAGGGATGATAATCATTATTATGTAACATGCAAACAAATAATAATGATAAAAACCTATTTTATTAATAACCAAAATGACATACAAAAAGGTCCAAGATAATGGCCTAGGGCATATACACTAACAATCTCCCACTTGCACTAGGTCTAATCATACAAGTATCTAATACCCATAGACCTAGTGTGCTGATCATGCTTGACCTGTGAAAAAGGCTAGGTTAGTGGATTTGCAATGTTGTCGTTTGTGTCTACTTTGTATATTTTGATATCTCCTCTATCAATGATCTCTCGAATAAGGTGGTATCGCCTGAGTATGTGTTTGGATCTCTGATGAAATATGGGCTCCTTTGCCTGTGCTATGACACCATTGTTATCACAATAAAGGTCCATAGGATTTGCAATGCTGGGAACCACTCCCAATTCTAAGATGAATTTCTTCAACCAGACTACCTCCTTAGCTGCATCTGATGCTGCGATATACTCAGCTTCTGTTGTAGAATCTGCTACAGTTCTTTGCTTGAAACTTTTCCAACTAATAGCTCCACCATTTAAAGTGAATACGAATCCTGACTGCGATCTTAAGTCATCTATGTCGGTTTGAAAACTAGCATATGTGTAACCATTTACAACTAGCTCGTCTTTCAAATCTCCATAAACTAGGAATGCATCCTTAGTCCTTCTAAGGTACTTTAGGATATTCTTAACAGCTGTCTAGTGACTTTCACTAGGATCTGCCTGATAACTGCTTGTTGTGTTCAAGGCATATGAGACGTTTGGTCTAGTACATAACATGGCATACATGATAGATTCGGTTGCAGAAGCATAAGGGATCTTATTCATCCGGTCTTGCTTATCAGATGTCTTAGGACATTGATTCTTGCTGAGATGAATACGATGAGACATGGGCAAGAATCCTCTTTTGGAATCTTGCATGCTGAACCTTTTCAGCACCTTGTCAATATAAGTACTTTGACTCAGACCGATTATCCTCTTGGATCTATCCCTATAGATCTTAATACTAAGGATATATGCAGTCTCACCTAAGTCCTTCATTGAAAAAGAATTCCCTAACCAGGTCTTAGCCTTTTGCAAGGTAGGAATATCATTTCCAATGAGTAATATGTCATCCACATATAGGACTAGAAACTCAATTGCACTCCCAAGGTTCATCTTCATTCTTGATGAATCCAAAGTCCCTGACTGTCTCATCAAAATGAAGGTTCCAGCTCCGAGAAGCTTGCTTCAATCCATAAATGGATCTTTGAAGCTTGCAAATCTTTCCAGAATTCTCAGGGATTACAAAACCCTCAAGTTGTGTCATGTACACATCCTCAAGCAAGTTTCTATTAAGGAAAGCTGTTTTGACATCCATTTACCATATCTCGTAATCATAGTACGCAGCAATGGCAATGAGAATTCTAACCGACTTAAGCATTGCAACTGGCGAAAAGGTCTCATCATAGTCTATACCATGCGTTTGCTTCAAACCTTTTGCAACAAGCCTTGCTTTGTAGGTATGCACATTTCCATCCATGTCAGTTTTCTTCTTGAAAACCCATTTGCAACCAATAGTCTTAACACCCTCAGTGGGGTCAATTAATGACCAAGCTCGATTGTCATACATGGATTGCATTTCAGATTTCATGGCGGAAAGCCATTTCTCGGAATCTGGACCTGACACAGCCTCTTGATAGGTAGTAGGCTCATCTAGATCAATGAGCAAAAGTTCACAACTATCAGTCATGAAAAATCCATATCTCTCAGGCTGATGACATGTGCTATCAGATCTGCATGGGACTTGTGTCACCCTTTCAGTTTTCACAACTGTTTGTGGTTCTGAAAGTGGTTCTACTGGCGGTTCAATGCTCTCTTGTGGTGCTTGAGTTTCCTCAAGTCGCACTGTACTCCCACTGAATCTCTGAGAGATGAATTCTTTTTCTAAAAAGGTACCATTTCGAGCAACAAACAATTTGTTCTCTGAAGGAATATAGAAATAGTATCCTTTGGTTTCCTTAGGATACCCCACAAAATTGCACTTGATAGATTTTGGAGCTAGCTTATATAAAATTGGGCGTTTCACATAAGTCTCACAACCCTAAATCTTAAGGAAACACAAACTGGGCATCTTGCCAGTCCATAACTCATATGGTTTCTTTTCAACAGCTTTCGATGGTACTTGGTATAAAATGAATGCAGCTGTTTCCAAGGCATAACCCCAAAATGATAAAGGGAGATTTGTTTGACTCATCATAGATCGAACCATATCTAATAAAGTTCGATTTTTCCTTTCATAAACACCATCCCATTGTGGAGTTCCTGGTGGAGTCAATTGTGAAACAATTCCACAGTTTCTAAGATGTTCATCAAACTCTTGGCTCAAATATTCACCACCTCAATCAGATCGAAGCATTTTAATAGTTCTACCAAGTTGATTTTGTACTTCATTTTGAAAAGTTCTAAACATTTCAAAAGATTCATGCTTATGTTTCATTAGGTAGACATAGCCATACCTACTGAAATCATCAGTGAATGTAATGAAGTACTGATAACCTCCCCTGGCACTAATGCTTAGTGGGCCACATACATTTGTATGTATTAAGCCCAATAAGTCTGAAGCCCTTTGACCTTGTCCAGTAAAAGGGTCCTTTGACATCTTACCAAGCAAACAAGATTCACAATTTTCAAATGTTTCAAAATCAAATGAATCTAATAAACCATCCTTATGGAGCTTAGATATGCAATTCTCATTTATATGGCTAAGACGACAGTGCCATAAATATGTTGGGTTTAACTCATTTGACCTTGTCCATTAATATGACATAGCACATCAACAATGTTCTTTTGTGTGTGACCCAATAGGCTCACATTAATTGGCAATAGGCCCAGTCCCACAAGGCCCATAAGTCATAAGTGGCCTCTAGCAAGACATTATGACTACCCAACTAATATGAGGATCAATAGTCCGACAAAGCCTAATAAATAGAACATAAATTAATCCCTTTGTCACACGATATCTAGTTTGAACATAAGTTATGGTCAATGTCAAACTTATAATGTTCAAACTTATGATTTCTCAATCTCTAAGTAGATTGATAAAAATCAAATGATATTGATCACACTATCAATTCATTTGAGCACGGCCATGCATTTCTCAATCTCACTTATCGAGGGTCCCAGAAGATATCTCTCTCAAAGAGAGGGACAAATCCTATCTTGATTGTTCATTATCCTCTATATAATTTCTATCATGCTCAATCATAACCTTTATGATTGTCCGATTAAAGACAACATTTGGTTCTGTCAAAACATAACAGTCCTTATGTTGGAAACTATGACAATCTCAAGTCAAAGGATTAAGACATAACTACTTTGAGATTCACTTATGACAATGACCCATGTAGTGATCTCAATGCGGGTCCATCTAATACTTTGTTCTCTAACAAGTATCTATGATTATTGAATTATATCAACATATACATAATCATCTCATGATTATCAATCAATAATCATACTAGCTATATTTTATTATTATCAACATAATAATAAGTAACCAGGGATGATAATCATTATTATGTAACATGCAAACAAATAATAATGATAAAAACCTTTTTTATTAATAACCAAAACGACATACAAAAAGGTCCAAGATAATGGCCTAGGGCATATACACTAACAGGTATACTATGAGACTCCACTCAAAGTATTCCTCCCTGATCTTAGCGGCAGAGAGGGAGAGCTTTCACACCATAATAGATGCAGCCAGAAAGATGGAGGCTAGTGCCATTATTCAGGGGACAGTAAAGCAGCAGGTGGCACAGTTCCAACGGACAACTTCTGGTAGCGTGGCCCAGCCAGCAGCTCCAACCATGTCACAGGGTAGAGGTTGAGGAAGAGGGAAAGGGACAACCTCTTCTTCAGCAGGTTTCTGCGGGGAAGGTCCATCAGCTCCAGCACGGATCTTCACCATGACACAGCAGGAGGCTAACACATCGAATACGGTGGTGTCATGTAATCTCACTATTGGATGTTCTGATGTGTATGCTCTTATGGAACCTTGTGCTTCTCTTTCTTTTGTTGCTCCGAGAGCCGTAGACAGAGTGGGTTTGATAGCTTATGGGCTAGAGTGTCCTCTTTGGGTCAGTCAGCCCAAGTGTAATCCATCTGTGGCAGAGTAAGTCTACCGGTTCAGTCCAATTTTTATTGAGGGTAGATGCCTTCCAGCTGACCTTGTGGTTCTAGATTTGACCGATTTTGATGTCATTCTAGGGATGGATTGGCTTTCTACCCATGGTGCTACCTTGGACTGCAGAGACAAGGTAGTCAGGTTCAGAGATCAGGATGGATCAGAGGTAGTCTTCAGAGGAGACAGAGTAGAGATGCCTAGAGGTTTGATATCAGCCCTTCAGGCTCATAGGTTGCTTAGGAGGGGTTGTCAGGGGTTTCTTGCTCATGTCAGAGAGCTTAACAGTCAGGTCAGGGAACCAGCTTCAGTGCCCGTAGTCAAAGGTTCCTAGATATCTTCTGACTCGCGGTTGTTGTAGCCGGTAAAAAATAACCTTTATGGTTATCAACAATTTTACAACTGTAGACAGTGGTGAAAGGATCGAATCCACAGGGAATTGAGAACTTATCTATTTTTCTTATCAAGACCAAGAGAATTAACTGAAATAAAAATAAAATGAAAGAGAAGTAAACTGAAACGAGATAAAACTGAAAGCAAAACAAACTGAAAGCGAAATAAACTGAAAGAGAAATAAACGGAAAGAGAAATAAACGGAAAGCAAATAAACTGAAAGCGAAATAAACTGAAAGCAAAATAAACTGAAAGTAAAATGGGGGGGTTTTGAGATTGATTCAATTAAACAACTACTGAAAACAATTAAATAAGCGAATAATAAAAATAAAATGAAAATCAAATATGAGAAAGGTCTAGTTGAAGAGTTGGATCCACTTCAATTGTTTGGATTGATCATTGAAACTTATGTTCTTTTGATTGATTCAATAGATTAGTTATGGAGATGGAAAACGCTTCTCACCACCATGTCTCTCCTTATGATTAAACCAATTAGGGAACGTCCTCTAATTAATTACTAATTAACAAATTGCCAAGGAACGTCCTTGGGCCTTAGGCATCAAAACAATTGTTAATTGCATGAAGAAAGAGAGAGATCCAATCCTAACTACTCAAACGCATGAGATGTTGTTAGATCATACAATTCCTCAGTTGTTATACCAAGTGTTCTTATGTTTGAACAATTCAAGCAATTACGGACTTAAAATTATCCAAACTAACAATTAATTACCTTGCAATTAAGAATCAAGTGGCCAATTTGATCAAAACAACAAAGTAATAATAGAATTCAAGCATGAACTGTATGAATATTGAATAACCAAAAGACAAACAATATGTGTTCAGATCTCACAATCCATAAAACAACCTTAGTTTCAACCAATCTTCAACTAAAAAAAAGGTTTCAGCCACTCATGGCTGAAACAAAAAAAGAAAATAAAAGAAAGAAAGAAGAAGAGATGGTGTCACTTGCAATCCCGTAGGTGTGTCCAATGGGGTCTTGAAAAAGCATGGGGAGGCTCCTTATGTGTCTTTTTATAGTTGAAAGTGCTGCTCTAGAGGTACTTGCTGCCCAAGTTGTGTCTGAAAATGAAAGATTCACGTTGCAAAATTATTTGGAAGGAAAGAAGCGTGCACATCTTCTTCAGAGGGAAAGTGGCGCGCGGATTGGCTTTCAGGAGGCAGGTGGGCGCGCGGTCATTGAATGTAGAAGGGAAAGTGAATCTGTCTAGTCTTTCCTTTTTAGGTTGAGCCTTCGTTTGGATTTTGAATGCTGAATGCTGAAGAGGCAAGTGCGTCTTCTTAAGATCTTGCTACCTAAATAGGAAGATATGACTGCTGCAGTGTGTGCCCATCTTTGAATAAGGAAAGAAAGGTCTGCAATTTGAATTTCAAATAATCTTCTGACTGAGCTTTCCTTATTTGCTTTTGCTTCTGCACTTTCCTTATTTGAAAACTTTCCTTTTCTAAAAATTTTACTTATTTGAAAACTTTCCTTTTTTGGCACTTTCCATATTTGACACTTTTTGGCAGTTTTAAGAGCATTTTCTCCAGATTGTCTCTTTACACCTAATATCTGCAAAACATGATTAAAACCACAAAATTAGGCAGAAAAGATGTAAATAAACATCAAGAACATAATGATAAAATGGACTAAAATATGCTCTATCAAATGCCCCCACACCTAGCCTTTTGCTTGTCCTCGAGCAAATAAACACAGTCAAACAAGCTTCCTTTGCTAATTGATCCTTATTTCCACTTAAGCTCTTACTCAAGACACTTATTGTGAATCATTGCAGTGAAGAATATATGTATGAAGATTACTCACCTTCTTTCCTTGTTTCCCTTTACTTACCATGGCTAGGATTTGTTTTACTCAAGAGAGAGATTATACATGTACATGTTTTATTCAGTTAAGACTTTTTTTAGCTTTCGGATCGACTTGCCCTTATCTTGAAGTAATTTATTCAGTCTTTTGCACTTTGATCTTGCTTGAAAAAACGTTACCAACCTTTTGACGTGAAGGTATATTTTGGTGATACCCACCCCCAGTTACTCAGTTGGTCATCTGTCCAAGTGGCTACTAGCTCTGTTCATAGTCTTTCAACCATTGGAACAGTTTTGAATTTGTGCTCATGAGGTCTTTGCCTTTGCTGAATTTTCTTTCTCTCAATGATTTGGGCAAATCAACACCAATTACTAAAACAAGTCATGTTAAGTTCATTCACATAATTTTCAATTTATTCTCTCTAATGAGTGTCATCAATACATTTTTCACCATGGCAAGCTCAAAGATTCAATTCAAAAGGCAATTCTCAAACATGAATATAACTCACTGCAATTGATTCAACATAAGTTTAAAGAGTTATTACATCAATGGGATCATGGAAAGAGAAGCTCATCAACATAGTTCATCAGTTTGAGTAGAGCACATCAAGAAGAAGAAGGTTGTGATTGTGTGTGTTATTGAAAGCAAAAACTGAATGAGAACTGAAAGGAGAAAAAACGCAAAAACTGAAAGAAAGAAGGAGAAATCGCAAAAAACTGAAAGGAAAAAAAAATTTCGCAAACTGAAAGGCTGAAAGGAAAAGATTCAGAGATATGCACGCCCACATCTAAATCATGCATTGTCCTCAATGTATAGGAAATATTAAAACGCAAAAGAAAACTGAGTACTCCCCTGGGTGTGGTGTGCATGGTGCGATCCACTTGATCAAGGCTCAAGTAATTAGGGAAGGGAAAAGAGTCCCAACTGAATTGAGTAGAAAGTGTAGCACTCCTTTTGATTTGGTCATAACCCATCCTATTTTTTCCATGTACTCATAAAGTAACATGATCAGCTTCTCCTCTTTTAGATGAGGTGTGCCTCTAGCCCTTATGTTTGCATTTTTTAGATGATTGGGCAACATTTTGAACTCTAATTCATGTTTCTCTATGGCTAGCTGCAATTTAATACTGAATTCAGGCAAAACAAACTTTACCTTATCCGGAGGTTTAGGAAGGCATTGATCCGCATGGTCCTTTGGTTTAGGTGCTTGGAATACCATTTGTTCCTTGTGAGTATGGGCTGTTTACATTTGATTTATGGCTGAATTGGTTTCGGTTTGCTCCTTCCGCTCAAGATCTAACTGAAAGGGGAGCTGAAGAGGACCGATCTGCGATTGAAGATGAAAGGACGCACCTGAAAGGCTTTCAGGTACTCCTTCTTGCGCAAGATTGGTCTGGGCACCAAGCTGAAGTGGTTCGGTTGGAGTTCCTTCTGACTGCGCAAGATTGATCTGAATAGGTGCAATTGGCTTTCCCTTGTTTTGCGCATGGTTGCAGTCCACCTGTTGGATGCAACAGTCAATTTCTTTCAGTTCTGGCTCTTTCTGGGTCTCTTCCCTGCAAAAATCATTGTTTAGCATATCATCTTGATCTATATAAAAATTTTCTTAGCTCATACAATCAATGATATCTAAACTTTCAACAAGTTCTGTTTGATCAGTTTGTTTAGGCAAACAATTTTCTGGTTGTTTTTCTTCAGCAGCTTGTTCTTGTACTTGTGAACTTTCATCATCTGTCTCATCATCTTGAAACTCTTCCTCTCTTCTTAACATGAGTGCATTCAATGAGATGGCCATTTGATCCACTTGTTGTTGGAGACTTTGCGCAAAAATCGCCAATGTCTTCATTATCTCTTCATCAAGGTGCATGTTGGAACTTAGAGGTACTGTTTGGGCTTGATTTCCTTGATAGTTCTGGTAGTGGTCAGCCCTAGCATAGTCATAGTTTGGATGGTCTCTCCAATATGGGTTGTAGGTATCAAGGTAGGGATCATGTCTTGGCTGTCCATAGAATCCTCCATATGCATTCACTGGTTGGTCATACTCATAACGTGTAGGGCATTGATCAGTTGGGTGTCCTACATATGAACAGATCCCACATGGCCTTAGTGGCTGAAATTGTTGAGCTCGACCTATGACGCATCTATTCACAAGAGAGGTCAGTTCAGAAAGATGAAAAGAAAGATTAGATGTACTTACCTCACCCATGATTCAGATCTGCGATGTCACTGTGCCTTTAGTGAGATGTTCGGCGGCTGAATGGTGAAGAGAAGGAGTGTGGTGCGATTGGAGTGTTTCAGAAGTGTGGTCTACGATGGAGTGCCTCGTTTTTTTTTGTTCAGATCTGCGATAGGGTGTTCTTCGGGTTACAGATCAGGTCCTGAAAGAAAAATAAACAAGTTAAATCAATTCCCCGGCAACGGCGCCAATTTTTGACTCATAGTTGTCGAAGTCGGTAAAAAATAAGCTTTTCGGTTATCAACAATTTTACAACTGTAGATAGTGGTGAAAGGATCGAATCCACAGGGAATTGAGAACTTACCTATTTTTCTTATCAAGACCAAGAGAATTAACTGAAATAAAAATAAACTGAAAGATAAGTAAACTGAAACGAGATAAAACTGAAAGCAAAACAAACTGAAAGCAAAATAAACTGAAAGAGAAATAAACGGAAAGAGAAATAAATGGAAAGCAAATAAAATAAAAGCGAAATAAACCAAAAGCAAAATAAACTGAAAGTAAAATGGGGGGTTTTGAGAATGATTCAATTAAACAACTACTGAAAGCAATTAAATAAGCAAATAATAAAAATAAAATGAAAATTAAATATGAGAAAGGTCTAGTTGAAGAGTTGGATCCACTTTAGTTTTTTGGATTGATCATTGAAACTTATGTTCTTTTGATTGATTCAATAGATTAGTTATGGAGATGGAAAACGCTTCTCACCACCATATCTCTCCATATGATTAAACTAATTAGGGAACGTCCTCAAATTAATTACTAATTAACAAATTGCCAAGGAACGTCCTTAGGCCTTAGGCATCAAAACAATTGTTAATTGCATGAAGAAAGAGAGAGATCCAATCCTAACTACTCAAACGCATGAGATGTTACTAGATCATACAATTCCTTAGTTGTTACACCAAGTGTTCTTATGTTTGAACAATTCAAGCAATTACGGACTTAAAATTATCCAAACTAACAATTAATTACCTTGCAATTAAGAATCAAGTGGCCAATTTGATCAAAACAACAAAGTAATAATAGAATTCAAGCATGAACTGTATGAATATTGAATAACCAAAAGACAAACAATATGTGTTCAGATCTCACAATCCATAAAACAACCTTAGTTTCAACCAATCTTCAACTAGAAAAAAAGGTTTCAGCCACTCATGGCTGAAACAAAGAAAGAAAATAAAAAAAGGAAGAAGAAGAGATGGTGTCACTTGCAATCCCGTAGGTGTGTCCAATGGGGTCTTGAAAAAGCATGGGGAGGCTCCTTATGTGTCTTTTTATAGTTGAAAGTGTTGTCCTAGAGGTACTTGCTGCCCCAGTTGTGTCTGAAAAGGAAAGATTCGCGTTGCAAAATTATTTGGAAGGAAAGAAGCGTGCACATCTTCTTCAGAGCGAAAGTGGCGCGCGGATTGGCTTTCAGGAGGCAGGTGGGCGCGTGGTCATTAAATGCAGAAGGAAAAGTGAATCTGTCTAGTCTTTCCTTTTTAGGTGGAGCCTTCATTTGAATTTTGAATGCTGAATGCTGAAGAAGCAAGTGCGTCTTCTTGAGATCTTACTGCCTAAATAGGAAGATATGACTGCTGCAGTGTGTGCACATCTTTGAACAACGAAAGAAAGATCTACAATTTGAATTTCAAATAATCTTCTGACTGAGCTTTCCTTATTTGCTTTTGCTTCTGCACTTTTCTTATTTGAAAACTTTCCTTTTCTGAAAACTTTCCTTATTTGAAAACTTTCCTTATTTGACACTTTTTGGCAGTTTTAAGAGCATTTTCTCCGGATTGTCTCTTTACACCTAATATCTGCAAAACATGATTAAAACCACAAAATTAGGCAGAAAAGATGTAAATAAACATAAAGAACATGATGATAAAATGGACTAAAATATGCTCTATCATCTTCCCATACGAGTTGCCAGGTTTACCACCTACTAGGGAGGTAGAGTTCGAAATTGAAGTGATGCCAGGGACTAGACCCATCTCTATCCCTCCCCACAGGATGGCGCCAGCAGAGTTAAAGGAGTTAAAGGAGTAGTTGCAGGGGTTGGTAGATAAGGGTTTCATCCGACCTAGTACCTCACCTTGGGGTGCTCTGGTCCTGTTTGTGAAAAAGAAGGATGGATCCCTAAGACTTTGTATTGACTACAGACAGTTGAACAAGGTCACTACCAAGAACAAATATCTGCTACCCAAGATTGATAATCTTTTCAACTAGCTATCAGGAACTGGTTGTTTCTCGAAAATAGATTTGAGATTCGGGTACTACCAGTTGAGGTTCAGAGAAGAAGATGTGCCAAAGACAGCTTTCAGAACCAGATATGGGCATTTTGAGTTCCTAGTGATGCCGTTCGGGCTGACCAATGCCCCTGCAACATTCATGGACCTCATGAACATAGTTTTTAGCCAGTTTCTAGATCACTTTATTATTATTTTCATTGACGATATCTTAGTGTATTCCAAAAATGCAGAGGAGCATGCCCATCATCTGAGGACAGTGTTGTAGACCCTGAGAGAACACGACTTGTATGCCAAGTTCTCTAAATGTGAGTTCTGGTTGAGGAGCATTTCTTTCTTGGGGCATGTAGTGTCAGAAAAGGGAATTGAGGTAGATTTGAAGAAAGTTGAAGCTGTAGCAAACTGGCCTAGACCCACTACAGTGACAGAGATTAAGAGCTTATTGGATTTGGCGGGTTACTACATGAGGTTTGTCCAGGACTTCTCCAAAATTGCCGCTCCTATGACCAGGTTGACCAAAAAGAATCAGAAGTTTGTTTGGTCAGAACAGTGTGAAGAAAGTTTTGAAGAGCTGAAGAGGAGACTAACATCAGCACCGGTGTTAGCTCTGCCTTCCAGTAATGAAGACTTCACAGTGTTTTGTGATGCGTCCCGAGTGAGACTAGGCTGTGTGTTGATGTAGAATGAAAGGGTGATTACTTATGCTTCTAGACAATTGAAGAAGCATGAATTGAATTATCCTACATACGACCTAGAGATGGCAGCTGTGATCTTTGCACTCAAGATGTGGAGGCATTACCTATATTGGGTAAGATGTGAGATCTTTACAGATCATAAGAGGCCTCCAGTTCGAAAATGGGGGAGTTTCTCTCTCCATTTTCGGGCAAAGGTGAGTTCTTGCCCTTCCTTTGATGATTTTATGTTTTTCCTTCAAATTTTCATGAGTTTTCTTCTGGTTTTAAAGTTTAAGCTTGAATCTAAAGTTTTAAAGCTTGGAGACATCCGAAGACCATTTTCCTCCTCATCTCCAAGTTTGGGTCACATCTACCTTCGATCTTCAAGAGGTAAGTGTAGATCCTTGTCTTTTCCTATGTTTTAAGTAAGTTTTAAAAAGGGTTAAGGGTTAAAGATGCATGTTATGGTTAGATCTAATGTTATAGGTTTTGAGTTGGGTTTTTGATGAATGTATGTTTATGTAATGTTCTTCTTGTTGCTGTTGGGGCTTAGGTTAGTTTTATGCCCCTTAAGGTTGATGGAGTGAGTTTTTGCATGTTATGAGAAGTTGGGTATGAGTTTGGTGAGTTTTGGTGGCTGAGTGTTGAGGCAAAATCGGGTTATGCCATCCTGGAGAACCCAGGTTCGGCCGCCGAAGCAAGGTTTGGCTACCAAACCTGCCTGTGGAGGCAGCCTTTGGCCTCCTAACCTGCCCCCAAAAGGGAGGACTTTCGGATCTGTGAAGGGGTTAGGCTGTCGAACCTGCCCCTGAAGGTTGATGACTTTTGGATCTGTGGAGACCTTCGGCCGCCAAACCTGCCCTCGAAAGTGCTTGACTTTCGGATCTGTAGGGACCTTCGGCCCCCGAACCCGCCGCCGAAAGTCCCCTGCCCAGCCTTCCTTTGCTCGTTTTATATGCATGTTTTGTGATGTTTTAGGGGGTTTTTGGGGAGTTGTTTAGAGTCATGTAATAATTGTGTTGGTCCCTCATTTGAGTCCATCTGTGTAGGATTGGACCTGGGGGACCGTAGAGGCCAGCAGTGAGGTAACTGCTCCAGTGTTAGTAAAGCGTTAGCCAGATGTAATACCCGGCTAGAATCCGGCACCGGAATTCCTGTTGTCTGGTGGCATCCGGGGTGTTGGGATTCTTATACGGGTAGGAGTTATGGTTTCTAAGTGTTATGATATGATTAGGTTAATGGAAGTGAGTTTTGAGTTGAAATGGTACCAAGGTAGAAGAGCCAAGTTCGGCCGCCGAAGGTAAGTTCGGCCGCCGAAAGTGCCCAAGGTTCGGCTTCTGAAATTCACGTTCGGCCCCCGAAGGTTGCATGGTTTCGCATGCGTTTGGGCAGCCGAAGCTGAGTTGGCTAGTGAGCTGAGTCATGTTGTGTTTTTGCCAAGTGTTGGCCTCAGATTCTTGCCATGGAATGACCACGTCTCTTATGACTCATCTGTACATGTTTTTGGTTGTTCTTACAGCAGTTTGAGGTGCTTGCAAAGGTGTTGAGAGTTGAGAGAAACAAAAGTTACGCTTTTGAGATTTTGAGAGGTTGAAGAGAGGTTGATCTGTTTTTCCTTTGTTCAGTGTGTGTATCTTCCTGTTTCCAGAGGTAAGGGCAGTTTTAGACCCTGTTTATATGGTTTTTGAAGAGTGAAGAGTGAAAGGAAGGAGAAGCATGCTTAGTTTATTCATGGTAGTTTTTGATGATTTATGTATGTATACATGTTGCTGTGTTATGTTTGTTTTGTTGTTTGGGGTTATTAGCTAGTTTTGGACCCCTGTGAACAGATACTTGAGTATATGTGTGTTGAATACGTGAAGGATGCATGTTAGAAAGTGTTGAAGGGAAGGAGGAGATGGTTTGCCGTTGAAGCTGAGTTCTGGATGAACTCAGGTTCGGCAGCCGAAGGTTCATTCGGCCGCCGAACCTCCTGCATGGTGGCTTAGGCTGCCACAGCTTGCCCCCGAGTGTTTTTGCATGTTCGGCTCTGTTTGGGGGATTCGGCCGCCGAAGGTGCCGCCGAAGGTGCTTGAGGTTCGTCTCTGGAAAGGACATTCGGCCGCCGAAGGTGCCGCTGAAGGTGTCCTGTCCAGCTTTCTTTTGCATGCTTTGCATGGATAGTTGAATGAGTTTACGGGGATTCGTGGGAAAGTTAATAGCGTTGGTATTAAGCTAGTTTTGGTCCCTCATTTGAGTCCATCTGTATAGGTACAGACCAGAGGAACCAGAGAGAGCAGCAGTGAGTACTGCTCCAGAGGTTCAGAGCCTGCAGAGTCAGTCAGTCCAGATAGCCAGAGGTGAGTGGAACTAAACTTATGACTTTTAATTGAACCACAAACTGCTATTAGCATATCTCATGCATCATGTTTATGCCATAGGTTGATTGCATTAGTATTCACGAATATGTTGCATTGCATTGTTATTTGGTGATGTGAGTGAATGCTGAATGATCCAATAGTCTCAGACAGGAAGTCCAGGAGCCTTTGACTACGCCCTGGCAGGTATATAGTAAAGTCCAGGAGCCTTTGACTACGCCCTGGCAATGGTAAGTACAGAGGTGTTATATACACATATACATATATAACAGAAAGACCAGGTGCTCGATTCTACGCCCTGGCACAGAGTTACTGGGACTATGTGGTGACAGGTTTACTCTTGATGTGGCTTGTCTGTGATATGGTGCATTCCATGAGATCATCTTTTACTGAGATGTTTTACTGTTCTACTCACTGGGCTATAGAGCTCATCCCACTCCCTTACCCCAGTTTTGCAGGTTCAGTGTACAATGTACAGAGACAGTCCAGCAGAGTACAAGAAAAGTAAAAGAGATCTATAATAGCTTAGAGTGGACATGTAATATTAAAGAGGTGTAATAGTTGTTGCTTGACCTAGTGATGTATGTTTTGTACATGATCTGTATATGTATGTATGTTTTCCTGTATGTGAAAACCAGGCTTAACAGGTATGAGTTAACCCATCTAGAGCAAGCTCTAGTCAGGGATACAGAGTACAGAGTACATGAGTACAGAGTACAGAGATAGTGCATGCACAGGTTAAGCCTTGGTTCAGCAAAGAGTTTTATTTTTACAGAAAATGTATGATCATGTATGAGATTTACAGGTACACAGAGAGTATAGCAGGCTTGCTACGGGTTTTGGCGGCCTTAAGCCGACCTGAATCCTAGCGCCGGTGACGGTCCATTTTGGGGTCGTTACAGATTGGTATCAGAGCCCTAGGTTCACATGATCGGACCTATAGAGACAGTGTTGGGCTCAGACAGGTTAGAAGTGGTCAAGCACAATAGGAAATCATGTCCACTAGGATAGGGTCTTGAGTCCTATTTGTTATGATATGTCATGAGTGATGTATGTGTATGATTGCTATGTGATGTTTATGTGTTAAAGTGGTATGTTATATGTTGTGTTTCCAGAGTAAAGATGCGAGGAACTCGTCGATCAGCTCGATTGACTGGAGTCCCACCAGAGAGTGAGAGACCAGCTGCTCGTCCTCCTGCATTGCCAAGGGCAAGGTCTCAGAGATCTAGCAGGGAAGGTACGTCAATAGACCCTAGAAGGTCTGTCGACGAGAGCAGAAGAGGAACAGCTAGGGGAGGAAGATCAGAGGAAGAGAGGGAGGCTATGGAGACTGATCCGTCTATGGATGAAGGTATGGGAGAATCTTTAGGAGGTGTTCAGGCCTCAGGATTTGATTATCCAGCTGTGTTTCAGGAGCCAGAGTATCCGATGGAGGGTATGTCGGAGTACTCTCGCTTTGACCCATATCCTACATACATGCCATATATGCCATATCCTCATTATTACCGATCATATCCACCATATCCTATGTATCCACCTTCCCCTATACATCCAAGTGCAGCACACCCAGAAATAAATGAACCAGCACCTCCACCACCACAAACAGAACCAGTAGCCCCTGTTGTTGACAGACATGAACCTAGCTCATCTGGAGGTAAAGTCCAAATGACGGAGTACTTGAAATTGGATGCTCCTAAATACAACACAGGAGATGATCCATTTGACTACCTCAGAGCAGTTAGGATGATAACTAGTGAATTGGGAGCAGATGATAGGAGAGCCATTGAGATGGCAGGTTTCACAATAAAATGCAAGAAAGCTAGAGAATGGTTTAAGAATTATGTGGAGCCTAGAATGGACAGTATGTCATGGGGAGAGTTCGCCAATGAGTTTGCAGGGTGGGCTTTTCCTGATAGTTCGAGGGAGATGAAAGTAATTGAATTTGAACAGTTGCGACAGACAGATGAGATGAGTGTTGATGAATTTACAGATAAGTTTCTGGATCTGCTTCAGTATGTGGGTCAAGCCTATGATACTGATCAGAAGAAAGCAAGGAGATATACTATGAGACTGCATCCCAGGTATGCTTCCTTGATTCTTCCAGCAGAAAAGGAGAGTTTTCATACCATAGTGGACGCAGCCAGGAAAATGGAAGCTAGTGCCAATATTCAGAAACAGTCAAAGGCACAGGCTTCGGGGTCTAAAGCCCCCACACCAAGCAGTAAAAGATGGGATAGAGCAAAAGGAACAAAGAGTAAGTTCTGGAGTAAAGTCAAGTCAGGTCTGGGAATAGGTAGTGGCTCAAGCTCTAGCACAGCTCCAGTCTGCAGAAGATGCGGAAAACAACATGGAGGAGTTTGTCGGTTGGGATCTACAGCTTGTTTTCGATGTGGACAGGAAGGGCATATTGCTCGGGATTGTCCGCAGATGACTTTTGCACCATCCCAGCAGATGAGTTCAGGCAGTGTGGTACAGCCTGTTGTACGGCCAGTAGCTCCAGTCATGCCTCAGACTAGTGGCAGAAGTAGAGGGAGAGGGGTAGCCTCTACTTCAGCAGCAGGTTCCCGAGGTGGACATCCGGTAGCCCCAGCACGGATTTTCACAGTGACACAGGAGGAGGCTAACACGTCGAACACAGTAGTGTCAGGTAATCTCACCATTGGGTGTTCAGATGTGTATGCTTTGATGGACCCCGGTGCTTCTCATTCCTTTATTGCTTCGAGAGCCATAGAGAGATTGGGTTTGATCAGTTCTGAGTTAGAGTATCCTCTCTGGGTCAGTGGACCTAAATGTGACCCATCAGTGGCAGTGTCAGTCTGTCGTTTCAGTCCAGTATTCATAGAGGGTAGATGCCTTCCAGCTGACCTTGTGGTTCTAGACTTGACAGATTTTGATGTCATTCTAGGGATGGATTGGCTATCTGCATATAGTGCTACGTTGGACTGTCGAGAGAAGCTAGTGAGTCTCAGAGACTAGGATGGGTCAGAGTGTGTCTTCAGAGGAGACAGGAGAGGTACACCCAGAGGTATGATTTCAGCCCTTCAGGCTCGTCGTTTGCTTAGGAGGGGTTGTCAGGGGTTTCTAGCTCATGTGAGAGAGCTAGACAGTCAGGTGAGGGAACCAGCCACAGTACCAGTCGTCCGAGAGTTTCTCGATGTGTTCCCAGACGATTTGCCAGGACTACCACCTGATAGGGAGATAGGGTTTGAAATGGAATTACTGCCAGGTACCAGACCTATCTCTATTCCTCCCTACAGGATGGCGCCAGCTGAGTTAATAGAGTTGAAAGAACAGTTGCAGGACTTGGTAGATAAGGGTTTCATCCGCCCTAGTACCTCACCTTGGGGTGCTCCAGTGCTCTTTGTCAGAAAGAAGGATGGATCCCTCAGACTTTGTATCGATTACAGACAGTTGAACAAGGTCACTATCAAGAATAGATATCCCTTACCTCGGATTGATGATCTATTTGACCAGCTAGCTGGAGCAGGTTGTTTCTCAAAAATAGATCTGAGATCTGGGTATCATCAGTTGAGAGTCAGAGAGGCAGATGTGCCTAAGACAGCTTTTAGGACCAGATATGGGCATTATGAGTTCTTAGTGATGCCGTTCGGGTTGACTAACGCCCCTGCAGCATTTATGGATCTCATGAACAGAGTATTCAGTGAGTTTCTGGATCACTTTGTCATTGTGTTTATCGATGATATCTTAGTGTATTCCAGAGATGCAGAGGAACATGCCCAGCATCTGAGGATAGTACTGCAGACACTGAGAGAGCATGGTTTATATGCCAAGTTCTCGAAGTGTGAGTTTTGGTTACGGAGCATTGCCTTCTTGGGACATGTGGTATCAGCAGAGGGTATTGAGGTAGACCCCAAGAAAATAGAGGCTGTAGCTAACTGGCCCAGACCCATGACAGTGACTGAGATTAAAAGCTTTCTGGGACTGGCAGGTTACTACAGGAGGTTCGTTCAGAACTTCTCAAAGATAGCAGCTCCTATGACCAAACTGACTCAGAAGAACCAGAAATTTATCTGGTCAGACCAGTGTGAAGAGAGCTTTGAGGAGCTCAAGAGGAGACTGACTACAGCACCAGTGTTAGCTCTGCCTGTCAGTAATGAGGATTTCACAGTGTTCTGTGATGCATCTCGAGTGGGATTGGGTTGTGTATTGATGCAAAGTGATCGGGTAATCGCTTATGCTTCTAGACAGTTGAAGAAGCACGAGTTGAATTACCCTACCCATGACCTAGAGATGGCAGCAGTTATCTTTGCACTTAAGATGTGGCGGCATTACCTCTACGGGGTTAAATGCGAGATCTTCACTGATCACAAGAGTTTACAGTACATCTTAAGTCAGAGAGAGCTGAATTTGAGGCAGAGAAGATGGGTCGAATTGCTCAGTGATTATGATTGTAAGATCCAGTATCATCCGGGTAAGGCGAATGTTGTCGCAGACGCCCTAAGCCGGAAGTCACTAGGCAGTTTATCCCATATAGAAGCAGAGCAGAGACCTGTTGTGATGGAGCTTTATCAGCTCTTTGACGAGGGATTACAGCTAGAGTTGTCTGGTACAGGTGCGTTGATAGCACAGATGAGAGTGACACCTGTGTTTCTGGAGCAGATAGCTCAGAGACAGCATGAGGACCCTGAGTTGATGAAAATTGCCAGGACTGTTCAGTCAGGCAATAATGCAGAGTTCAGATTTGACAGCAAAGGGATCCTTCGCTATGGGAGTCGACTTTGTGTACCAGATAGGGGCAGTGTGAAGGAAGACATTATGAGGGAAGCTCATAATGCGAGGTATAGTGTTCACCCAGGAGCCACCAAGATGTATCAGGATCTGAAAAGGGTCTATTGGTGGCCAGCCATGAAGAAAGAAGTGGCGCAGTTCGTGACAGCCTGTGAGGTTTGTCAGAGGGTGAAATTAGAGCATCAGAAACCAGCCGGAATGCTTAACCCATTACCGATTCCAGAGTGGAAATGGGAGAACATAGCCATGGATTTTGTAGTGGGTTTACCAGTAGCGTCCAACAGGATAGACTCGATATGGGTGATTGTGGACAGACTCACAAAATCTGCTCATTTTCTTCCAGTACGGAGTAACTATTCTGTGGATAAGCTGGCACAGGTCTATCTGGATGAGATAGTGAGATTACATGGAGTTCCAGTGTCTATAGTTTCAGACAGAGGACCTCAGTTTACTTCCCGCTTTTGGCGGAGTCTGCAAAGTGCAATGGGCACGAGATTGGATTTTAGTACTGCTTTCCACCCACAGACTGATGGACAGTCAGAAAGGACCATCCAAACCATAGAGGATATGCTTCGCCTTTGTGTGTTAGACTTTGGCGGTTCTTGGAGGCAGCATCTACCTTTGGTGGAGTTTGCCTACAATAACAGTCATCATGCTAGCATTGGGATGGCTCCTTATGAAGTTTTGTATGGGAGGAAGTGCAGATCCCCTGTTTGCTGGGAAGAGGTAGGAGAGAAGGCTCTTGCAGGGCCAGAGTTAGTAGACATTACCAGTAGAATGGTGCCCATGATCAGAGAGAGAATCAGAACAGCGCAGAGTAGGCAGAAAAGTTATGCAGATGTTCGCAGAAAGCAGTTAGAATTTCAAGAGGGTAATTGGGTATTGCTGAAAGTGTCTCCAATGAAAGGAGTGGTTCGTTTTGGAAAGAAAGGTAAACTGGCTCCACGGTACATTGGACCCTTTGAGGTATTGCAGAGGATCGGAAATGTGTCATATAAGCTGGATTTACCTGCTTCTATGGCGAGGATTCACCCGGTATTTCATGTTTCTATGCTACGACAGTTTGTGTCAGATCCGAATCAGGTTCTGAGTGAGCCTGAGGTGGAGATTCATACAGATCTCACCTATATAGAGCAGCCAGTGCGGATTCTGGACACGCAGATCAGACAGCTAAGGAACAAGGAGATTCCGATGGTGAAAGTTCTATGGAACCACCATAATCTAGAAGAGTGCACCTGGGAGACGCGGGAGTCTATGCTCCAGCAGTATCCACATCTGTTTTGAGGTTAGGTTCCTCCTTGTGTTTTGTTTTTGTTGTTTTAGGACCATCCGAGGACGAATGTTCTTAAGGAGGGGAGAATGTAATACCCGGCTAGAATCCGGCACCGGAATTCCTGTTGTCTGGTGGCATCCGGGGTGTTGGGATTCTTATACGGGTAGGAGTTATGGTTTCTAAGTGTTATGATATGATTAGGTTAATGGAAGTGAGTTTTGAGTTGAAATGGTACCAAGGTAGAAGAGCCAAGTTCGGCCGCCGAAGGTAAGTTCGGCCGCCGAAAGTGCCCAAGGTTCGGCTTCTGAAATTCACGTTCGGCCCCCGAAGGTTGCATGGTTTCGCATGCGTTTGGGCAGCCGAAGCTGAGTTGGCTAGTGAGCTGAGTCATGTTGTGTTTTTGCCAAGTGTTGGCCTCAGATTCTTGCCATGAAATGACCACGTCTCTTATGACTCATCTGTACATGTTTTTGGTTGTTCTTACAGCAGTTTGAGGTGCTTGCAAAGGTGTTGAGAGTTGAGAGAAACAAAAGTTACGCTTTTGAGATTTTGAGAGGTTGAAGAGAGGTTGATCTGTTTTTCCTTTGTTCAGTGTGTGTATCTTCCTGTTTCCAGAGGTAAGGGCAGTTTTAGACCCTGTTTATATGGTTTTTGAAGAGTGAAGAGTGAAAGGAAGGAGAAGCATGCTTAGGTTATTCATGGTAGTTTTTGATGATTTATGTATGTATACATGTTGCTGTGTTATGTTTGTTTTGTTGTTTGGGGTTATTAGCTAGTTTTGGACCCCTGTGAACAGATACTTGAGTATATGTGTGTTGAATACGTGAAGGATGCATGTTAGAAAGTGTTGAAGGGAAGGAGGAGATGGTTTGCCGTTGAAGCTGAGTTCTGGATGAACTCAGGTTCGGCAGCCGAAGGTTCATTCGGCCGCCGAACCTCCTGCATGGTGGCTTAGGCTGCCACAGCTTGCCCCCGAGTGTTTTTGCATGTTCGGCTCTGTTTGGGGGATTCGGCCGCCGAAGGTGCCGCCGAAGGTGCTTGAGGTTCGTCTCTGGAAAGGACATTCGGCCGCCGAAGGTGCCGCCGAAGGTGTCCTGTCCAGCTTTCTTTTGCATGCTTTGCATGGATAGTTGAATGAGTTTACGGGGATTCGTGGGAAAGTTAATAGCGTTGGTATTAAGCTAGTTTTGGTCCCTCATTTGAGTCCATCTGTATAGGTACAGACCAGAGGAACCAGAGAGAGCAGCAGTGAGTACTGCTCCAGAGGTTCAGAGCCTGCAGAGTCAGTCAGTCCAGATAGCCAGAGGTGAGTGGAACTAAACTTATGACTTTTAATTGAACCACAAACTGCTATTAGCATATCTCATGCATCATGTTTATGCCATAGGTTGATTGCATTAGTATTCACGAATATGTTGCATTGCATTGTTATTTGGTGATGTGAGTGAATGCTGAATGATCCAATAGTCTCAGACAGGAAGTCCAGGAGCCTTTGACTACGCCCTGGCAGGTATATAGTAAAGTCCAGGAGCCTTTGACTACGCTCTGGCAATGGTAAGTACAGAGGTGTTATATACACATATACATATATAACAGAAAGACCAGGTGCTCGATTCTACGCCCTGGCACAGAGTTACTGGGACTATGTGGTGACAGGTTTACTCTTGATGTGGCTTGTCTGTGATATGGTGCATTCCATGAGATCATCTTTTACTGAGATGTTTTACTGTTCTACTCACTGGGCTATAGAGCTCATCCCACTCCCTTACCCCAGTTTTGCAGGTTCAGTGTACAATGTACAGGGACAGTCCAGCAGAGTACAAGAAAAGTAAAAGAGATCTGTAATAGCTTAGAGTGGACATGTAATATTAAAGAGGTGTAATAGTTGTTGCTTGACCTAGTGATGTATGTTTTGTACATGATTGTATATGTATGTATGTTTTCCTGTATGTGAAAACCAGGCTTAACAGGTATGAGTTAACCCATCTAGAGCAAGCTCTAGTCAGGGATACAGAGTACAGAGTACATGAGTACAGAGTACAGAGATAGTGCATGCACAGGTTAAGCCTTGGTTCAGCAAAGAGTTTTATTTTTACAGAAAATGTATGATCATGTATGAGATTTACAGGTACACAGAGAGTATAGCAGGCTTGCTACGGGTTCTGGCGGCCTTAAGCCGACCTGAATCCTAGCGCCGGTGACGGTCCATTTTGGGGTCGTTACACCAGAGATGAGTAGAACCAAACTAATCTATTGTTTTTAAAGTAATCAAACTTTTAAGCGTGTTCATGCATCATGAATGCCATGTTATGTAATAGGTTGTTGCATTAGAATTCACGAATATGATGTATTGCATAACTTACTATTGATGTGGATGGATATTGGATGACCACTAGCCCTCAATATGATATGATATAATACGGAAGTCTAGGTCGAGGCCCATTCTACGCCCCTGGCACAAATGGATATCTTATGTATGTTTAAGAGGAAGTCCTGTGGAGCTCCGTCGAGGGCCGAGCATTATTTGGATATGTAGAGGGTTACTGGTGACAAGTCCATCTTGATGTGTATTATTTGTGTTATGACGCATTCCATGAGAGCATATGTTTATTAAACTGTTTTTATGTTCTGCTCACTAGGCTCTTGTAGCTTATCCCTTTCCCCTAACCCCAGGTTTGCAGGATCAGAGATAGAGCGGGAAGTCGGCTAGAGGCTGGTATAAGCTCATGTAATAGAATAGTAGTGGACATGTACTATGTAATGGATTAGATTTGTGCTTTGCGCTAGTTTATGTTTTGTATATCCCTGTTTATCATGATCTTTATGTAAAAGTTTTAATGATAAGTTATGTTGAACCAAACTTGAGGCATGTGATGTTTACCATACTAGAGCATTTGATGAGGGCTCTAGTGTGGGTTTTATGTATACAATTTATGGTGCATGCACAGGTTGAGCTTGGTATATGAAAAGTTAAATTTTTATGAAAATGTATGATCATGTAAGGGATTTTTTTAGGTACACAGGAGGTGTAGTAGGCTTGCTATGGGTTCCGGCGACCTTAAGTCGACCTGAATCTTAGCGCCGGTAGCGGTCCGGTTTCCGGGTCGTTACACATAGAATGGGCCTCACCTGGACTTCCGTATCGTATCATATCATATCATCTCGAGGGCTAGTGGGTCATCCAATATCCATCCACATTAACAATAAATTATGCAATGCATCATATTCGTGAATTCTAATGCAAACAACCTAATACATATACATGGCATTTGTGATGCGTGAACATGCTTAAAAACTTAGTTACTTTGAAAAGATAGTTCAGTTCTACTCACCTCTGGCTGATGCTCGCCTAACAATGATGCAGCTAACTCACTGAAGGCCTCTACGGTCTCCCAGGTCCAATCCTACATAGATGGACTCAAATGAGGAACCAAACATAACTATTACATGACTCTAAATAACTCCCCAAAAATCCCTAAAACATACCAAAACATGCATACAAAACAAGCAAAAGAAGGCTGGGCAGGAGATTTTCGGCGGCAGGTTCGACAGCCGAAGGTCCCTCACATATCCGAAAGCTAGGGACTTTCGAGGGCAAGTTCGGCGGCCTAAGCCCTTCACAGATCTGAAAGTCCATGCTTTCGGGGGCAGGTGATATAGCATATTTTAGTCCATTTTATCATTATGTTCTTGATGTTTATTTACATCTTTTCTGCTTAATTTTGTGGTTTTAATCATATTTTGTAGATATTAGGTGTAAAGAGACATTCTGGAAAAAATGCTATTAAAACTGCCAAAAAGTGTAAAATATGGAAAGTGCCAAAAAAGGAAAGTTTTCAATTAAGGAAAGTTTTCAAATAAGGAAAGTTTTCAGAAAAGGAAAGTCTTCAAATAAGGAAAGTGTAGAAGCAAAAGTAAATAAGGAAAGCTCAGTCAGAAGATTATTTGAAATTCAAAATGTAGATCTTTCTTTCCTTATTCAAAGATGAGCACACACTGCAGCAGTCATATCTTCCTATTTAGGCAGCAAGATTTCATGAAGACGCACTTGACTCTTTTGCATTTCAACATTCAAATTTCAAACGAAGGCTCCACCTAAAAAGGAAAGACAGGACATATATCTTTCTACTTCTGCACAATCAATGATCCGCGTTCCATTGCCTATTCTGAAAGCGTGTGCATGCCACCTGCCTTTTGAAGACCAAGGCGCGTCTCTTTCCTCTTCTGAATCCCTTGGTATGTGCCTATTTCCTTCTAAGCTCAAGCCACGCCTCTCCTTCCTCTTCTGAATCCAAGCCGTGCGCACACCTTCCTTCTTCAGTGTAAGCTGTGCGTCTCCTTCCTTATGGAGAGTTTGCAACGCGATTCTTTCCTTTTCAGCATCTTGGGCAGCCTCTTCACTAATAAGGAAGCAAGTATGACCTAGGGAAACACTTTTCAACTATAAAAAGACACATAAGGAGCCTCCCCATGCTCTTTACACTCCCTCTGGGAGACACCTACGGGATTGCAAGTGGCCACATCTCTTCTTCTACCTTTTTTCTTTTCTTTTATTTTTTGTTTTTGTTTCAGCCATGAGAGGCTGGAACAATTTTATTCTAGTTGAAGATTAGGTGATACTTTAGTTGTTATATGGATTGAGAGACTTGATCAAACATTGTTTAACTTTTGATTATTAAATATTTGTGCAATTTCATGCTTGATTTCAATATTGCTTTGTTGTTTAGATCTACGTTGATTCTTGATTGCAAAGTAATAATATGTTAGTTTGGATGATTTAAGTCTGTAATTGCTTGGATTATTCAAACATAAGAACACTTGGTGTAAAAACTAAGGAAATTGTATGATCGAACGACATCTCATGCGTTTGAGTAGTTAGGATTGGATCTCTCTATCTCTTCATGTAATTAACAATTGCTTTGATGTCTAAGGCCCAAGGACATTCCTTGGCAATTTGTTAATTAGTAATTAATTAGAGGACGTTCCCTAATTGGTTTAATCGTAAAGAGAGACATGGTGGTGAGAAGCGTCTTCCATCTCCATAACTAATCTATTGAATCAATCAAAAGAAACTAAGTGTCAATGATCAATCCCAACAACTGAAGTGGATCCAATTCTTCAACTAGGGCTTTCTTATTATTTATTTCTCTTTTATTTTATTATTCGCTTATTTTATTGCTTTCAGTAGTTGTTTAATTGAATCAATTTCAAAACCCCCCATTTTACTTTCAGTTTTAGCTCGTTTCAGTTTTTTTCTTTTTCAGTTTATTTTATTGGTCTTGATAAGGAAAATAGGTAAGTTCTCAATTCCCTATGGATTCGATCCTTTCACCACTATCTGCAGTTGTAAATTGTTGATAACCATAAAGGTTATTTTTAACCGGCTTCGACAACCGCGAGTCAGCAGGTCAGGCGGCCAAAAGGCTGTCTTCACCAGCAGGTTCAGCGGCCGAACCTTGCTTCAGCGGCTGAACCTGGGTTCTCCAGGAAGGCATAACCCGATTCTGCCCTATGCACTCAGCCACCAAAACTCTCAAATCCTCACACCCAGCTCCTCAAAACATGCATACTCACTCATCAAGCAAAAGGGGCATAAAACTAGCCTAAACCCCAACAAACAACAATAAAAAATCATAAGAGCAAACATTCATTAATAATCCAACTCAAACCCTAAAACTTTAGATCTATCCATTTCATGCATTATAAGCCCTTAACCCTTTATTAAAACTTGATTAAAACTTAGAAAATGCAAAGATCTAGGCTTACCTCTTGGAGATCTAGAGGTTATGGCAACCCCAACGTGGAGATGAGGTAAAATGGTCTCTGGAGGTCTCTAAGGTTAAAAAACTTGGATTCAAGTTCAAATCTTCAAAAACAAGAGAAAACTCATGAATTTCTGAAAGATTTGAAGGAAAAACAACAAAAACATAAAAGGATGGCAAGAACTCATCTCTGCCCAAAAATGGAGAGAAAAACTCTCTCATTTTCGGGCTGAAGGCCTCTTATAGGTGGCTGGATAAACCACCTTCTGGGGTCGAAAGAGGAGGTCCCAAAGTGGTGCCCAAACTTGAAGGTTCGGCGGCCGAACCTGGGTTTTCCTTCAAAACTATTTTCTTTCTTTCTTTTAACTTAAAACCTTAAAATCTTCAAAATCATTTTATAAAAACCTCATTTTACCCTTCCTAAGGAGATTTCAGCTTCGAGATTCCAGGTTCCAACGGAGATTCCGTCGGAAGGTTGGAATTTTGACGCTGGAGTCTAGCTGGATATTACAGTAGTACTGCGGATTCTATATATTTATATGGCATGCCATACCCTTAAGTTAATCTCGACTCCTATTAAGTTTGTCAGGGCCAAGTATCATTAATTCAATGTATCAATTGTTCAACATAAATGCATGTCATTTAAGGCTATTTGAATTAATTTCCAAAGTACATATATCACATGCTAAGGTTAGCAAGATAAGAAACTCATGGCAAATAGTGCAAAACTTTATTGACTTAGCATTCCAATATTGCGTCAAGTCAATTCACTTCTTACATTTCATAACACTAACAAGTAAAGAATGACAAGTTTTACTCAAATCATCATGCACAAATAAGTTTTATTATTAAGCAAGCATGTGTGAAAATCAAGTACGGTAAGCAAGCATGTGCGTAATTCTTACCGATTAAGTAAGCATGTCAATTTTTATTCATTCCAATTCAAGAAGGCTGCATTCTGTCATATTTTGTATCAACTTTTCAAGCACTTTGAAGTTACAATTTACTTCAGTTTCTTCATAACAAATTTATATTTATGTCTTATCTTTCCAACAAGGTATAATTCATGCAAATCTGATCACCCTAGCTCATATTATGAATTTTTTTTTACAAGCTGCTTAAATAGGTCTTAATCAATCCAGTATTGGTACTTATTTATAATATCATAAAACATACCAAATTTATGCATTTTCATACAAATTCAAGCTTAAGTGTCTTCTATAATGTTTTAGGTATACTTCTTAAGATTTATTTGGCACTAGTCTTAACTAATTTCATTGAGAATATAATTAGTTATGGTATAATTAATATAGTCTGTTCTGAATGCTTTATCATTGTGTCCAGTTTAGGTTCACTTGCAATTTACATCATCTTATCTACAAATTTAGAATTTGGTCAATTGATGAAATTTTTTAATCTCTTTTTCTTAGCTTTCATCTGGTATATTTTATGCCTGATTTCAATAACTATAAAATGAGTTATGAAGTTGTTAACACATGCTGCCTTGTTAAAACCTATCCTGCTAAGTTTGCACTTTTAGCTCTCATGTTAAACCTCTTTACTTTAAGCCTTTCGAACACCATTTTAACATTCATATTATATATTTATACAATAAAAGTAACATTTCCAGCAAATAAAATCCTTAATTGCACATATTCATGAGGAAATCAAATGAAAATAGAAAATCATACAAACACCAAAAATTTCTTGAATTTCTCTTTCTTTTCCACTTATACTCTCTACCTATCTCCTTTCTCTTTGATGTTCCTTCACCTAGGTCAATTTATATTTTAGGGAAGGATTGAATAAATTGTAAATTAAAACTTTATAATTCGAATTCATGCATGAAGAAGTGAGAAGGTGCTATTTCCTACACATTTTTAAGCTCACCGTTGATTTTCAAGCTTGGTGCATATGGAACCCTAAACTTTTCTTCTTCAATTCCTTCAATGTATGGCTCTTTCTTTAGCTCTTGATCTTAGAGTGAATTTTGGTTAAAAAATAAGTTGAATTGGTGAGAGTTTTAGTTTGGATTTCGATCAAACTAAATTTAGACCATTTTATCATGTTGTTATTAATGTTAATTTACACTTTTTCTGCCTAATTCTGTGGTTTTGATATTATTTTGCATAAAATGGTGTAAAGAGGTAATTTGGTGAAAATGCTCTCAAAAATGCCTAAAATAGGATAAAGGATAACAAGTTGTTTGTCCAAGTCTAGTTGCAGCTGAAGTGAAGATAAATAAGGAAAGTACATTCAGCAGAGTAATTTGAAATTCAAATTTCAAATCTTCAAGAAGTCTTTCCCTTATTGAGGACGCCAAATCTCAAGAAGATGCTCTTGCCTCCTAAGGATTTAAAATTGAAAATTCAAATGAGGACATTCAAAATTCAAAATTCAAAATTTGAAATTCAAAAGAAGGCTCCACCTCATCAAGGAGATATAGGGCAACATATTTAGCCTATAAATACATCACCTAAGCCGCACGCCCTTGGCTTGGACTTTTCTTCCCCCATTCGGCCGAGCACCTTCCTGCAATTGACAGTTGTTAGATGCCAAAGGCCTAAGGACGTTCCTTGGCAACTTGTTGATTAGTGATTAATTAGAGGACGTTCCATAGTTAATCTATGCTTAAGGAGGGATATGGCGGTGAGAAGCGTTTTCCATCCCCATAACTAATTTATTGAACCAAACAAAGGAATCTAAGTGTCAATGATCAATCCTAACAACTGAAGTGGATCCAATTCTTCAACTAGAGCTTTTCTCATATTTGAATTACTTTACTTTATTGCTTTCAGTATTAGTTTAATTCAATCAATCTCAAAACCCCCCTTTTTTATTTTACTTTCAGTTTATTTACTTGGTCTAGATAAGGAAAATAGGTAAGTATCAATTCCATGTGGATTCGATCCTTTTGCCACTATCTAAAGTTGTAAAATTATTGATAACCAAAAAGGTTATTTTTGACCGGCTTCGACAACCGCACAGTCAGATTTGGTGGAAGAAATACAAAACAAGTTTTTAGTTTTTCAATGGTGTAAGCTATGACCATAAGGTGGGTTGAAGAAGACAACTCATCTTTCATTTGCTTTGTCATTTCTTTCATGCATAGCTAGGTGACACACGGAGGGTTTAGGTGAAGAGGTGGAAAACGTGAAGGACTAAACTTAATTTTATCTTTAAAACTTTCTATATTCACTTTAACCTACTAAACTCTTTACTATATTTCAATTTAGTTTTCAAACTATCAATATTCATAGATTGACCTACTAAATTATACTTTTAGCCTTTAGAAGTCCTTCTCACTTAAGTAAGCATGTCAGATTTTAATAAGCACCTGAAGCAAGCATGTCGGGAAACCCTAAGCACCTCTCGAAAGTGACTTAGTTATGACTCGCTAATCACACTGTCTACTTTATTTATGGATATGCCCATTTATTTATTTGAGTTTTCTATAATTCAGTTATTAGCAGTTTAGAGTTATACTAACACCTCCCTTAAGTAGCTCGAGGGTAAGCTAACACCTCCCTTAATGTCACTTGCTCTAATAGTGAAATAGCCTAAACATACCTAGTGGTATCACTATTCTAACTATAGGTTTGAGGATTTTACGAGAACTCTCATAGCTCCTAGCGTGTACCTCTTCTATTATTTACTCAGCCTGTATGTTTTTAACACACATCATTAACATCCTTTCATGACACCTATTACACAACTACTCTAGTTAGGGTAAATTGTCTAGCCCATCATGTTATAGTAGCTTTATCCCTCCCATTAGGACTTTTTGGATACTTACTTGATTCTAGATATCTCCTCATTCGTTCTAACCATTCGTTGCATTTTAGTTGTAGATGAGCTACTGTTCACCATTCATAAGATGGAATTTCATTCTTCTTGAGCACTACTAGTGGTACTATCTTCTTATCGTTCTTCTTCAAAAAGGATGTGAGGGTTGCTAAGGCATTAACTAATTAATTATGAAACATTGGCACATGTTTCAGATCTACTCATGGGTTACTATCAAATCTAGATAACAGAATTAACCATTTAGTGAGCTTACCAACTAAGGTCAAAACATCAAATAGATAGCACAATGGGTCCATTCGAGAAACCATTACTACTTGATTTAACTGGAGGTAGTGCATTAGTTTCTTTGTAGCCTAAAAATATATATTTTCAATCAACAAGTGCTTTTGGCAACAATTTCTTGCAAATGTAGTACATTGTCTTCTCAACATGTTTTATCTATTGGGTGAGGATTGCTCTCAAAGTTATCTCTTATGCAAACAAGTATAGAGTGAAAGGAGCACCAAACACAGGTGGGGCTTACATTGACGAGTTTGTCAGATATTGCTTGTTCTTCTTAAAGACTTCTTGACACTTATCATTCCATCTAGCTAGTTGATTATTTCTTTACAGCTTGAAAATTGGCTCATAAATAGTTGCGAGCTTGGGCATGAACCTACTGATGTACTAAAGCTTCCTTAGGAACCCCTAGACTTCTTTCTCAGTGCATGACACAAACATCTCCATTATGGCCTTAACCTTATCGGGATCCATTTCTAGTCCCCTTTAACTGATTTGATGATCTAATAGTTTCCCTAAAGTAACCCCAAAGACACACTTACTCGGATTCAATATGAGCTTGTATTGCACGACTCATTGTAGAAACTTGTCAAGGGCTTTAAAGTGACCTTACTTAGTAGTTGACTTGATGACCATTTCATCCACATACACGTCCATCTTTTTATGGATCGTGTCATGAAAGAGCTAGTTGGCATTCTCTAGTAAGTTGCTACACCATTCTTAAGACCAAAAGGCATCACCTTATAGTAGTAAGGTCCCTAGTAAATGATGAAGGAAGTTTTTACATTGTCTTTGAGACGTATTATAATATGATTATACTAAAAAAAATCCATCTAGGAAGGGGTACATTACTTGACCTATATCACTATCGATAAACATATTAGTATAAGGTAGAGGGAAGTCATCCTTAGGAGTTTCCTTGTTCAAATCCTTATTTTCGATACACATTCTAACTCGTCCATCCTTTTTTGAAAATGGACAATTTGGTTACCCATTATGCATATTCTACCACTTATATGAAGTCAACGTCTATCAGTTTCTTTACTGCTTATGCTATCTTCTCTTTCCATTTTGCTCTAAAATGATGCTTCTTCTTCCTTATTGGATTTACCTCATGGTAGGTAGGATTCTGATGCCCAACTATGTCTTTATCAATCCTCAACATATCTTTGTAGGACCAAAAGAAGACTTCTTAGTGCTTTGTTGTTAATGCTGTGAACCTTTGATCATTTGTTAGTGTTATTTCTTTTGGATTATTGGGTGTACCTAGATTAATGCTTATTGCATGTAATGTGTTAAAAGAAAATGTTTAAAGTGAGCATGAATGCTATGCATGTGCCCATTAGAGTCCACATCAAAGAAGTAAGCAAATGGAGGGTTCATCTTGTTAATAATTGCCTCAAAATTAGCATCAAGTACATAAAAAATAATATTAGTAAGGACAAAAACAAAAGAAAAAATGAAGCTCTATGTGCTTGGCTTTTTGCTTGCAATCTTGTTCAGGTCTATGATGCAAATTCTATCTTGAACTTGTTCCTCTAGCTTAGGCAGCTCAACATCATAGGTTGAGTTTAGTGTCTTCTCCTTGACAAACTTGATCACCCTATTCTTATCTTTGAGATCATAAGTCTCATTAGTGGGCTCATATTTTAACCCATACCTCATGATCTACCCTTTGATGATAAGGAAGACAACAACTCCATTTCCATGTCTCCCTAAGCCTATGACAAGAAAAAAGTTTGTGCCTTTGATTATGCTTGAGTCCTTGGGGTCCATCTAATCTTCATATGTTCCATCAATTTGAAACCCAGCGAAAGAAAGTAAGAGACCTTCCATAATAAGTGCAGCCATTCTCTTATCATTTTCACCTTTAATGATCACTAGTCTACCCTTGTAGGGAACCTTGATTTTCTGATGTAGTGTAGAAGTGACTGTGCGGTTGTCGAAACCGATAAAAAATAACCTTTTTGGTTATCCACAATTTTACAACTGTAGATAATGATAAAAGGATGGGGAATTGATACTCACCTATCTTCCTATTAATGAACAAGTAAATAAATAGACAATAAAAGTAAAATGGGGGTTTTTGAAGTTTGATGAATTAAACAAGAATTAAAAACAATAAAGTAGAGCAAATAATTAAAGTAAAGAAATTCAATAATGAGAAAGGCCTAGTTGAAGAATTGGATCCACTTTAGTTCTTGGGATTGATCATTGACACTTGTATTCTTTTATTTGACTCAATAAATTAGTTATGGGGGTGGAAGACGCTTCTCACCACCATATCCCTCCTTAAACATAGATAAAATAGGAAACGTACTCTAATTAATCACTAATCAACAAGTTGCCAAGGAACGTCCTTGGGGCTTTAGATTCATTCAACTGTCAATTGCATTAAGAAATAGAGAGACCTGATTCTAGCTACCCAAACGTATGGTGATATTGATAAATCATGCAATCTCCTTGGTTTTTACACCAAGAGTTACTTGTGTTTGAATAATTCAAGAAATTACAGACTTAAAACTACTCAAACTAACAAATTATCACGTTGTAATCAAGAATCAATGGACTCTATTGATCTAAACAACGAAGTAATAATAGGTTTAAGCATGAAATTGCATAAATATTGATAAATAAAAGATGAACATCATAGGTTCAGATCTCCCAATCCATAAACAAATTGAAGTTTCACCTAATCTTCAACTAGAAAAAGGGGTTTCAGCCACTCGTGGCTGAAACTAACATAAAAATCAAAGAAAGAAAGCAACAAGAGGAAGAGGAAGGGCCGGCTGTGTGGCGGCAGGAGGTGCGCGGCTGCTGTGCTGATTTTCAATGATGAAGCTCTCTTTCTTGCTGGTTTGGCTTTCTATTTATATCTGATTGTGCAGCCCTAAGTTTCATTGATTTGATGGAGATCTTTTCCTATTTGGGGTTGGAACTCTTGATGGCAATTGAATTCCCTAGAGATTTGGCTTCCTTGATAGGCAGGATAGGGTGTTGAGTTGTCTTTGTGAGTTGCTAAGTTGTCATTAAGTATTTGGGGAAGGATAGACTTCTTGAATATTTGAATTTTAAGCTTCCCGCGTTTATGCTGTCTGATAGAGCCAAATTTAGACCCATTTTCTATATTATTATTTATGTTAATTTACACATTTTCTGCCTAATTTTGTGGTTTTGATCTTATTTTGCAGAAAATGGAGTAAAATGGTAATTTGGCAAAAATGGCCTTAAATCTGCCCAAAAGAGAGTAAAACTGCACAAGCATGGTTTGTCCAACTTGTTTGCCCAAACCAAAGTGAAGTTGAGATGAAGAGGAAAATTGATAGCCGACTGACTAGACTGTTTGCCCAAGACTGTTTGGGCAAATATTGGAGCAAGGCAGAAACAGAGCAAGTGCTGACAGCAGTGATCCCAAACAGCACTGGGCAAACAGCACCAGCAGGCAGAAAACCAGCAGAATCTGTCAAACTTGCTGACTAAGTCAACACGAATCTCCACACACTCCAAACACGTGGGACAGCTCAGAAACACCTAATTACACCTCAGCACACTCTCCTACATATTTAGGAAGCCAAGAATCAAAAAGACACAATTGCCCTCCAAGAATTCAAGACTAAATAGGAAAAAGAGTCCCAAACTAAAAAGGAAACTTAGGGCAGCCTCTTCAGCTATAAAAGGGCATGCAAACCAGCAAAGAAATCATCCTTGGATCATCTTTGGATTACCACACCTGCGGCAGAAGCACTCCAGTAGCTGCGCCCTTGCGCCAGCCCCTCTTTTCTTCTTCTTTTTGTTTTTTTTTTCTTTTCTTTTATGTTAGTTTCAGCCATGAGTGGCTGAAACCGTAATTTCTAGTTGAAGAATAAGGTGAAACTTTGGTTGTTTGTGGATTGGGAGATCTGAACCTTTATGTTATTCTTTTATTAATCAGTATTTATGCAATTTTATGCTTAATTCATTGTTGCTTTGTTGTTTTGATCAAATTGGCCACTTGATTCTTGATTGCAAAGTAATTGATTGTTAGTTGGGATTATTTTTAGTCCGTAATTGCTGAAAATATTCTGACCTAAGAACACTTGGTGTAAAAACTAAGGAATTGCATAATCTAGCAATATCTCCATGCGTTTGGGTAGCTAGAATTAGGTCTCTCTATTTCTTAATGCAATTGACAGTTGTTTGTTGCCTATGGCCCAAGGACGTTCCTTGGCAACTTGTTAATTAGTGATTGATTAGAGGACGTTCCCTAATTAATCTATGCTTAAGGAGGGATTTGATTGGTGAGAAGCGTCTTCCACCTCCATAACTAATTTATTGAATCTAATAAGAGAACCTTTGTGTCAATGATCAATCCCAACAACTAAAGTGAATCCAATTCTTCAACTAGGTTTTTCTCATTATTAATTTCTCTTTACTTTATTATTTGCTTTACTTGCTTGCTTTCAATTCTAGTTTAGACATCAAACCTCAAAACCCCCCAATTTACTTTTATTGTCTCTTTATTTACTTGGTCTTGATAAGAAGAATAAGTAATATCGATTCCCTGTCGATACGATCCCTTTGCCACTATCTACAAGTTGTAAAATTATTGATAACCAAAAGGGTTATTTTTGACCGGCCTCGACAACCGCGAGTCAAAAATTGGCGCCGTTGCCAGGGAATTGATTTAACTAATTTGTTTTTTTCTTTCATGACTAGGTCTGGACACAAGGAAATTCTACCTTACGGTCTAGAAATTGAGCGCACATTAAGGCAAGTAAAGAAGAGGAACCAAGCCTCAAAGCCATCCACATCAACAACGGCTGTCCAAACTGCTGTAACAGACCCAGAAATTTTTCCAGCACAGCCAGTTGCTGAACCAGCAACTTTAGAAGCCCAAACTGCAGAAACAACATCTGCTGTTCATACACCAGCAACATCTGAATCTGCCACAGTTACACCCATTATTGCTGGACCTGTAGAACCAGCAACCCCAAAAATTGAAACAGCTGAACCAGGACTTGCTGCTGTCCAAAAGTCAGTACCAACAAAAATATATATATATTGCAGACCAGCACGTTGCAAAATCAGCAACTACTCTGTTTTCCCAAACAGGACAGTCCCCTGCTGAAATTACCCAAACAGCAACTGCTGTGTTTGCCCAAACATCATCTTCTGTCCAAAAACCAGCAACTGCTCTGTTTGCCCAAACAGTATAGTCCCCTGCTGAAATTACTGAAACAGCACAGCCCACTGCTGTGTTTGCCCAAACAGCTGCTGATATGGCAGATTACAACATGCAATCTGCTATCCCTTTTCAGTTTTCTGAACTGACATCTTTTATGAAAGATTTTGCCATAGGACTAGTTCAACAGGCTTAACAATTTCAGCCACTAAGGCCATGTAGGATCTGTGCATATGTGGGATACCCAACTGATCAATGTCCTACACTTTATGAGTATAATCAGCCTAGACATGCATTTGAAGGATTCAATAGCCAGCCAAGACATGATCCCTACCTTGATACATACAATCCATATTGGGGAGACCATCCGAATTATGACTATGCTAGGGCTGACCACTGCCAGAACTACCAAAGAAATCAAGCTCAACCAGCACCTCCAAATTTCAATGACACTCTTGAAGAGGCAGTGAAGACTATGCAAATGATGCAACAGCAAATGGATCAAATGACCACCTCGTTAAGTGCAATCGTGTTAAGAAGAGAGGAAGAACTTCAAGATGACAAGGCAGGCGATGAAAATTCGCAAGTACAAGAACAAGCTGCTGAAGAAAAACAAACAAAAAATTGTTTGTCCAAACAAACTGATCAAATAGAACCTGTTGATAGTTTAGATATCATTGATTGTATGAGCCAAGAAATTTTTTATATGAATCAAAATGATATGCTAACCAATGATTTTTGTAGGGAGGACAGCCAAGAAGATGAAAGAAGCCAAGTAGAGCTGAAACGGACAGCAATGGACTGCTACATTCAAAAAATAGACTGTTGTTTGCCCAAACAGACTGGGGAAACAAGCAGACAGAAGGCAGAACAGGCAGACTGTTGTCTGCCCAAACAACCAGCAAAGGCAGAAGAAGCAAGCCCCTATTCGCCCAAATAAGTCCAGCAGCCAGTTGAGAATAACGGCAGCCTACCCAAATTACTTCAGCAAGCAGAAAATAGGATGCCCACACCAGCTGGGCAAACAGCTTCGACAGAACACTGTTCACCTGAAAAACCAGCAGAAAAGCATCAAGCAGATTGTTGTTTGCCCAAACAGCATGAGAGGGCAGAGTCCAGCACAACCAGATTGCTAGCACAGGTAAGTTACTGTTTGACCAAACCACCAGCAGAGGAAAAGAAGGTAGAAGCTTGTTCGCCCAAACAAGCTATGCAGATTGTACCAGCAGATTGCTGTTTGCCCAAATAGCAAGAGGAGGCAGAAATCTGTTTGCCTAAACAGACTGGACAGACAGATTCGGTTCAGAAGACAGAATACTGTTTACCCAAACGGATTATACAGGTAACACAAACAGAAAGCTGTTTGCCCAAACAGACAGCAGAGGGAAAACAACCAGACAGTAGTTTGCCCAAACTAGTTCAGCAGACAACCCAAACAGAATGCTTGCCCAAATCTCTGGATAAGGTAGAATTTGTTTTGCCTGAATTCAGTACCAAATTGCAGCTACCTATGGAGAAATATGCATTGGAGTTCAAAGTGCTGCCCAATCATCTCAAAAATGCAAACATAAGGGCCAGAAGCACACCTCACCTGAAAGAAGAGAAGCTAATCATATTACTTCATGAGTACATGAAAGAAATAGGATGGGTGATGACCAAATCAAAAGGCGTGCTACACTTTATACTTAATATAGTCGGGACCCTTTTCCCTCCCCCAATTACTTAAGCCTTGATCAAATGGAGAAGGTCCAGCCCATGACCTTAAACAAGGGCGCACCACACAAACCACACCAAGGGAGTACTCAATTTCCTTTGAACTTTAATTTTTTTCAATACATTGAGGAATACATGAATTGGGTGTGGGGTGCATATTTCTGAACTTTTATTTTTATTCATTTTCAATTTTAGTTTGAATAGCCACATTTTTGCTTTCAGCTGAAAATATATATGTATATATATATATATATATATATATATATATGTGTGTGTGTGTGTGTGTGATCGTTTGCCCAAACAGTCAGGACAAACAAACCCAGATGTGCAGGAACCAGTGCCATAACCCATTTCCAGGTTTTAACTATTTTGTAGGTGGAAGCTACTTATCCAACCTGTTTGCCCACACAAGCTGGGCAAACAAAACTACCAGGGCACACTGTTTGCCCACGCAAGTTGGACAAACAACCACAGCAGTCCACCACATCAGCAGATCAGCAAGCAGCCTATATCAGCAGGCCTACCAGCAGGCCTACCAACCAGCAGGCCAACCACCAGTACAGCACATCCTGCCACCTGCACACAGAAATACCTAAAGCCAGCTGTTTGCCCAAATAGAACTGGGCAAACAGCCACACCAGAGAAGTATCAGTTTTTCTTTTTGAACTTTAATTTTTCCATACATTTAGGACAATGCATGAGCTAGGTGTGGGGGTGCATATCTTTGAATTTTGATGCCTCATGCATTCTTTTTTATTTCTTTCATGCTTTAATTTTAATTAGCACACATTAGGTGAATTTTTTTTCAATTTTTGCTTTAAATTCACACTCACACACACACATTTAGCCACAGTTTTTTCTGTTTTGGTTTGCTTTACTCAAATACATAGGCTGTGTTGAATGAGCTTCCTTTCCATGACCCATTAATGTGATAACTCTTTAAACCTAAGTTGAATCACTTGTAGTAAGTTGTATTCATTTTTTGTGAATTGCCTTTTGAATTGAATCTTAGAGCTTGCCAATGGTGAAAAATATACTGATGACCTTCAATTGATTGAGAATAAATTAAAGTTGTGTGAATGAACTTAACATGACTTAATTTAGCAATTGGTGTTGATTTGCCCAGATCATTGAGAGAAAGAAAATTCAGCAAAGGCAAAGTCCTCAAAAGCACAAATAAAAAATTGTTCCAATGGTCAAAAGACTAAGAACAGAGCTAGTAGCCACTTGGAAAGATGACCAACTGAAAAATATAAAAACTCTCAACATCAAAAATACGTTGGTGACCTCTCCAAGCAAGGAAAAAAGTGCAAAAAGAAAAAAAAATAAAGCCTGAATAAAGTACTTTAAGGTAAGGGCAAGTCACTCTGAAAGCTAGAAAAAGTCTAAACAAAAATGTGCATGGTCTCTCTTGAGGAAAAAAAATCCTAGCCATGGCAAGTAAAGGGAAACAAGGAAAGAAGGTGAGTAACCTTGATGCATATATCCTTTACTGCAATGATTCAAAATAGGTGTCTAGAGTAAGAGCTAAAGTGGTAATAAGGATCTAGAGTAAGAAAGCTTGTTTGACTAAGTCTATTTGCTTGAGGACAAGCAAAGGGTTAGGTGTGGGGGTATTTGATAGAGCCAAATTTAGACCCATTTTCTATATTGTTATTTATGTTAATTTACACATTTTCTGCCTAATTTTGTGGTTTTGATCTTATTTTGCAGAAAATGGAGTAAAATGGTAATTTGACAAAAATGGCCTTAAATCTGCACAAAAGAGAGCAAAACTGCACAAGCATGGTTTGCCCAACTTGTTTGCCCAAACCAAAGTGAAGCTGAGATGAAGAGGAAAATTGATAGCTGACTGACCAGACTGTTTGCCCAAGACTGTTTGGGCAAATAGTGGAGCAAGGCAGAAACAGAGAAAGTGCTGACAGCAGTGATCCCAGACAGCCTGTTTGTCCAAACAGCACTGGGCAAACAACACCAGCAGGCAGAAAACCAGCATAATCTGTCAAACTTGCTGACCAAGTCAACACGAATCTCCACGCACTCCAAACACGTGGGACAGCTCAGAAACACCTAATTACACCTCAGCACACTCTCCTACATATTTAGGAAGCCAAGAATCAAAAAGACACAATTGCCCTCCAAGAATTCAAGACTAAATAGGAAAAAGAGTCCCAAACTAAAAAGGAAACTTAGGGCAGCCTCTTCAGCTATAAAAGGGCATGCAAACCAGCAAAGAAATCATTATTGGATCATCTTTGGATCACCACACCTGCGGCATAAGCACTCCAGTAGCTGCGCCCTTGCGCCAACCCCTCTTTTCTCCTTCTTTTTGTTTTCTTTTCTTTTCTTTTATGTTAGTTTCAGCCATAAGTGGCTGAAACCCTAATTTCTAGTTGAAGAATAAGGTGAAACTTTAGTTGTTTATGGATTGGGAGATCTGAACCTTTATGTTATTCTTTTATTAATCAATATTTATGCAATTTTGTGCTTAATTCATTGTTGCTTTGTTGTTTTGATCAAATTGGCCACTTGATTCTTGATTGCAAAGTAATTGATTGTTAGTTGGGATTATTTTTAGTCCGTAATTGCTGAAAATATTCTGACCTAAGAACACTTGGTGTAAAAACTAAGGAATTGCATAATCTAGCAATATCTCCATGTGTTTGGGTAGCTAGAATTAGGTCTCTCTATTTCTTAATGCAATTGACAGTTGTTTGTTGCCTATGGCCCAAGGACGTTCCTTGGCAACTTGTTAATTAGTGATTGATTAGAGGAAGTTCCTTAATTAATCTATGCTTAAGGAGGGATTTGGTTGGTGAGAAGCGTCTTCCACCACCATAACTAATTTATTGAATCTAATAAGAGAACCTTTGTGTCAATGATCAATCCCAACAACTAAAGTGAATCCAATTCTTCAACTAGGTTTTTCTTATTATTGATTTCTCTTTACTTTATTATTTGCTTTACTTGCTTGCTTTCAATTCTAGTTTAGACATCAAACCTCAAAACCCCCCCAATTTACTTTTACTGTCTCTTTATTTACTTGGTCTTGATAAGAAGAAGAAGTAGTATCGATTCCCTGTGGATACGATCCCTTTGCCACTATCTACAAGTTGTAAAATTATTGATAACCAAAAGGGTTATTTTTGACCGGCCTCGACAACCGCGAGTCACTATCTTTTGTAGCAGGGTCTGATTACGCGACTTGTTTGGGTAAATAGCCGGTCAAACAGTCTGTTTTGGTGCTGTTTGTCGTTCTACTTCTGTTCTGCAGGGTTTGTTTGCCCAGCTTGCTTGGGCAAACAACTGGTCAAATAGCAAGTCTACACTATTCTTCATCCTTCTCCCATTTCAACTGCAGCTTGGTTTGGGCAAACTGACTTGGGCAAACCATGCTTGATCTTTTCTATTCTCTTTGCACAGTTTTAAGGACATTTTCACCAAATCACCCTTTTACACTATTTTATGCAAAATAAAATGAAAACCACAAAATTGGTAGAAAATGTGTAAATTTACATAAATAACAACATGAATAATGAGTTTAAGTTTGACTTGATCATATACCCCACACCTAGCCCTTTGCTTGTCCTCAAGCATATAAACTTAGTCAAACAAGCTTTCTTTACTACTTGATCCTTTATTTCCACTTAAGCTCTTACCCTAGACCTCTAATTTGAAGCATTGCAGTGAAGAATGTATGCACCAAGGTTACTTTCCTTCTTTCCTTGTTTCCCTTTACCTACCATGGTTGTTAACTGTTTTCCTCAATACAGATATTTAATTATACATGCACACATTCTTGTTTAGTTTAGACTCTTTCTAGCTCTCGGAGTGATTTCCCTTTATTTGAAGCACTTTACTTTCCTATTTAGCTTTTTGCACTTTTGTCCTTGCTTGAAAAAATCACCAACCTTTTGATGCGAAGGTACATACTTGTGATACTCACCCCCGGTTACTCAGTTGGTCACCTGTCTAAGTGGCTACTAGCTCTGTTCATAGTCTTTGACCATTGAAACAGTTTTTAATTTGTGCATTTTGTGGTCTTTGCCTATGCTGAATTTCTTTTTCTTTTTTTCCAATGATTTGGGCAAATCACACCAATTGCTAAAATAAGTCATATTTCCTTTATTCACACATCTTTCACTTTTTCATTATTCTCTCTAATGAGTAATGACATACGTTTTTCACCATAGCAAGCTCAAAGATTAAATTCAAAAAGAAATTTCCAAAGATGAATACAACTCACTGCAATTGATTCAACTTAGGTTTAAAGAGTCATCACATCAATGGGGTCATGGAAAGAAAGCTCATTCAACATAGCCTATTGTGTTTGAGTAAAGCATATCAAAAAAAAAAAAGACTGTGGCTACATGTATGTGAAGACTGTGGCTATGTGAGTATGTGTGTGTGTGTGAATTGAAAGCAAAGCAAAAATGAAAAAAATTTCACCTAATGTATGCTTGGTTAAAAATTAAAACTCAAATAGATATAAAAGAAATAAAAAAGAATGCATGAAGCATCAAAATTCAGAGATATGCACCCCCATACCTAATTCGTGCATTGTCCTCAATACAATGGAAATATTAAAGTTTAAAATAGAAACTGACTACTCCCCTGGTGTGGTTATTTGCCCAGCTGTTTTAGCAAACAGTTGGCCAATCTAAGTGTCTCGGTGTGCAGATGGCAGTATGTGCTACACCACCAATTCCAGCATGCTCTCCATGTGGGCCATTCTGGCCTCAATTCTATCCAGACGAGCTGCTGTTATCTGCTCAGCTGCTGGTGGTTGCTTGTAATACCCGGCTAGAGTCTGGCACCGGAATTCCTGTTATCTGGTGGAATCCGGGGTGTCGGAATTCTAGAAAACAGGTAGGCTTTATGTTTTACTAACGTAGTGTGATTTGTGTTGATGTGTTAGAGTACTAGAAGTGAGTTGTGAGTTGAAATGACCTAAGGCAGTTGAGCCAAGTTCGGCCGCCGAAGGTAAGTTCGGCCGCCGAAAGTGTTCGGCTTCCAAAGGAACGTTCGGCCCCCGAACGTTGCATGGTCTTGCATGTTATTGGGCAGCCGATGATGAGTTGGCCAGCTAGCTGAGTCATGGCTTTTGACAGATGTTGGCCTCAGATTCTTGCCATGGAATAGGCCACGTCTCTCATGACTCATCTGCAATATAGAGCTGCTCATACAGAAGATTGAAGGTTGTTGTGTCAAAGGTTTGGAAAGTTTGAAACAAAAGCTAAAGGGTTTAAGAAGTTGCGAGTTTGAGCAGAGTTGGTCCGTTTCCCTTGTTCTGAGTGTTCAGCTTCTTGTGACAGGAGGTAAGTAATGCTCTTGACCCTTTTTATGTGTTTTTTGAAGGTTTTATGGAAGTTAAGGGAAAGAGATGTATGTTTAAGTGAGAAGTAGTGGTTTTGATGAGTTATGCATGTATACATGTTTCTGTGTTATGTTTGATTTGTTGTTTGGGGTTAGTAGCTAGTTTTGGACCCCTGTGACCATATACCTGAGTCTATGTGTGTTGCCTAGTTGAAGTATGCATGTTTGGAGAAGTTGAAGGGAAGAAGGAGATGGTTTGCCGTTGAAGCTGAGTTCTGGATGAACTCAGGTTCGGCAGCCGAAGGCTTATTCGGCCGCCGAACCTCTTGCATGGTGGCTTAGGCTGCCACAGCTTGCCCCCGCGAGTTTTGCATGTTCGGCTCTGTTTGGGGGATTCGGCCGCCGAAGGTGCCGCCGAAGGTGCTTGAGTTTCGTCTCTGGAGAGGACATTCGGCCGCCGAACCTGCCGCCGAAAGTGTCCTGTCCAGCTTTCTTTTGCATGCTTTGCATGGATAATTGAGTGAGTTTAAGGGGATTCTTGGGGAGTTTAAGAGAGTTAGTTCTACGCTTGTTTGGTCCCTCATGTGAGTCCATCTGTATAGGTACAGACCAGAGGAACCAGAGAGAGCAGCAGTGAGTACTGCTCCAGAGGGTCAGAGCCTGCAGAGTCAGTCCGTCCAGATAGCCAGAGGTGAGTGGAACTAAACTTATGACTTTTAATTGAACCATAAACTGCTTTTAGCATATCTCATGCATCATGTTTGTGCCATAGGTTGATTGCATTAGTATTCACAAATATGTTGCATTGCATCGTTATTTGGTGATGTGAGTGAATGCTGAATGATCCAATAGTCTCAGACAGGAAGTCCAGGAGCCTTTGACTACGCCCTGGCAGGTATAGTGAAGTCCAGGAGCCTTTGACTACGCCCTGGCAGGTATAGCAAAGTCCAGGAGCCTTTGACTACGCCCTGGCAATGGTAAGTACAGTGGTGTTATATACACATATACATATATGACAGGAAGACCAGGTGCTCGATTCTACGCCCTGGCACAGAGTTACTGGGACTATGTGGTGACAGGTTTACTCTTGATGTGGCTTGTCTGTGATATGGTGCATTCCATGAGATCATCTTTTACTGAGTTGTTTTATTGTTCTACTCACTGGGCTATAGAGCTCATCCCACTCCCTTAACCCCAGTTTTGCAGGTTCAGTGTACAGTGTACAGGGACAGTCCAGCAGAGTACAGGAAGAGTAAAGAGATCTGTAATAGCCTAGAGTGGACATGTAATATTAAAGAGATGTAATAGTTGTTGCTTGACCTAGTGATGTATGTTTTGTACATGATCTGTATATGTAAATATGTTTTCCTGTATGTGAAAACCAGGCTTAACAGGTATGAGTTAACCCATCTAGAGCAAGCTCTAGTCAGGGATACAGAGTACAGAGTACATGAGTACAGAGTACAGAGATAGTGCATGCACAGGTTAAGCCTTGGTTCAGAAAAGAGTTTTATTTTCACAGAAAATGTATGATCATGTATGAGGTTTACAGGTACACAGAGAGTATAGCAGGCTTGCTACGGGTTCTGGCGGCCTTAAGCCGACCTGAATCCTAGTGCCGGTGACGGTCCATTTTGGGGTCATTACAGATTGGTATCAGAGCCCTAGGTTCACATGATCGGACCTATAGAGACAGTGTTGGGCTCAGACAGGGTAGAAGTGGTCAAGCACAATAGGTAATCATGTCCACTAGGATAGGGTCGTGAGTCCTATCTGCTAGGATATGCCATGAGTGTTGTATGTGTATGCTTGATATGTGATGTTTATGTGCTAAAGTGGTCTGTTATATGTTGTGTTTCCAGAGTAAAGATGCGAGGAACTCGTCGATCAGCTCGATTGACTGGAGTCCCACCAGAGAGTGAGAGACCAGCTGCTCGTCCTCCTGCATTGCCAAGGGCAAGGTCTCAGAGATCTAGCAGGGAAGGTACGTCAAGAGACCCTAGAAGGTCTGTCGACGAGAGCAGAAGAGGAACAGCTAGGGGAGGAAGATCAGAGGAGGAGAGGGAGGCCATGGAGACTGATCCGTCTATGGATGAAGGTATGGGAGAGTCGCAGGGCGGTGGTCAGGCCTCAGGATTTGATTATCCAGCTGTTTTTCAGGAGCCAGAGTATCCGATGGAGGGTATGTCGGAGTACTCTCGCTTTGACCCATATCCTACATACATGCCATATATGCCATATCCTCATTATTACCCATCATATCCACCATATCCTATGTATCCCTCTTCCCCTATCCATCCAAGTGCAACACACCTAGAGCCAAATGAACCAATACTACCCCCAGAACCAGTAGCCCCTGTTGTTGATAGACATGAACCTAGCTCATCTGGAGGTAAAGTCCAAATGACGGAGTACTTGAAATTGGATGCTCCTAAATACAACACGGGAGATGATCCATTTGATTACCTCAGAGCAGTTAGGATGATAACCAGTGAATTGGGAGCAGATGATAGGAGAGCCATTGAGATGGCAGGTTTCACATTAAAATGTAAGAAAGCCAGAGAATGGTTTAAGAATTATGTGGAGCCTAGAATGGACAGCATGTCATGGGGAGAGTTCGCCAATGAGTTTGCAGGGTGGGCTTTTCCTGACAGTTCGAGGGAGATGAAAGTAATTGAATTTGAACAGTTGCGACAGACAGATGAGATGAGTGTGGATGAATTCACAGATAAGTTCCTGGATCTGCTTCAGTACGTGGGTCAAGCCTATGATACTGATCAGAAGAAAGCAAGGAGATATACTATGAGACTGCATCCCAGGTATGCTTCCTTGATTCTTCCCGCAGAAAAGGAGAGTTTCCATACCATAGTAGACGCAGCCAGGAAAATGGAAGCTAGTGCCAAGATTCAGCAACAGTCAAAGGCACAGGCTTCGGGTTCGAAAGCCCCCACACCAAGCAGTAAAAGATGGGATAGAGCAAAAGGAACAAAGAGTAAGTTCTGGAGTAAAGTCAAGTCAGGTCTGGGAATAGGTAGTGGCTCAAGCTCTGGCACAGCTCCAGTCTGCAGACGATGCAGAAAACCACATGGAGGAGTTTGTCGGTTGGGATCTACAGCTTGTTTTCGATGTGGACAGGAAGGGCATATTGCTCGGGATTGTCCGCAGATGACTTTTGCACCATCCCAGCAGATGAGTTCAGGCAGTGTGGTACAGCCAGTTGTACGGCCAGCAGCTCCAGTCATGCCGCAGACTAGTGGCAGAGGTAGAGGGAGAGGGGTAGCCTCTACTTCAGCAGCAGGTTCCCGAGGTGGAAATCCGGTAGCCCCAGCACGGATTTTCACAGTGACACAGGAGGAGGCGAACACGTCGAACACAGTGGTGTCAGGTAATCTCATCATTGGGTGTTCAGATGTGTATGCTTTGATGGACCCCGGTGCTTCTCATTCCTTTATTGCTTCGAGAGCCATAGAGAGATTGGGTTTGATCAGTTCTGAGTTAGAGTATCCTCTCTGGGTCAGTGGACCCAAATGTGACCCATCAGTGGCAGTGTCAGTCTGTCGTTTCAGTCCAGTGTTCATAGAGGGTAGATGCCTTCCAGCTGACCTTGTGGGTCTAGATTTGATAGATTTTGATGTCATTCTAGGGATGGATTGGCTATCTGCATATAGTGCTACTTTGGACTGTAGAGAGAAGCTAGTGAGTCTCAGAGACCAGGGTGGGTCAGAGTGTGTCTTCAGAGGAGACAGGAGAGGTACACCCAGAGGTATGATTTCAGCCCTTCAGGCTCGTCGTTTGCTTAGGAGGGATTGTCAGGGGTTTCTAGCTCATGTGAGAGAGCTAGACAGTCAGGTGAGGGAACCAGCCACAGTACCAGTAGTCCGCGAGTTTCTCGATGTGTTCCCAGACGATTTGCCAGGACTACCACCTGATAGGGAGATAGGGTTTGAAATTGAATTACTGCCAGGTACCAGACCTATCTCTATTCCTCCCTACAGGATGGCGCCAGCTGAGTTAACAGAGTTGAAAGAACAGTTGCAGGACTTGGTAGATAAGGGTTTCATCCGCCCTAGTACCTCACCTTGGGGTGCTCCAGTGCTCTTTGTCAGAAAGAAGGATGGATCCCTTAGACTTTGTATCGACTACAGACAGTTGAACAAGGTCACTATCAAGAATAGGTATCCCTTACCTCGGATTGATGATCTATTTGACCAGCTAGCTGGAGCAGGTTGTTTCTCGAAAATAGATCTGAGATCTGGGTATCATCAGTTGAGAGTCAGAGAGGCAGATGTGCCTACGACAGCTTTTAGGACCAGATATGGGCATTATGAGTTCTTAGTGATGCCGTTCGGGTTGACTAACGCCCCTGCAGCATTTATGGATCTCATGAACAGGGTATTCAGTGAGTTTCTGGATCACTTTGTCATTGTGTTTATCGATGATATCTTAGTGTATTCCAGAGATGCAGAGGAGCATGCCCAGCATCTGAGGATCGTTCTACAGACACTGAGAGAGCATGGTTTATATGCCAAGTTCTCGAAGTGTGATTTTTGGTTACGGAGCATTGCCTTCTTGGGACATGTGGTATCAGCAGAGGGTATTGAGGTAGACCCCAAGAAGATAGAGGCTGTAGCTAACTGGCCCAGACCCACGACAGTAACTGAGATTAAAAGTTTTATGGGACTGGCAGGTTACTACAGGAGGTTCGTTCAGAACTTCTCAAAGATAGCAGCTCCCATGACCAAATTGACTCAGAAGAACCAGCAGTTTATCTGGTCAGACCAGTGTGAAGAGAGCTTTGAGGAGCTCAAGAAGAGATTGACAACAGCACCAGTGTTAGCTCTGCCTGTCAGTAATGAAGAGTTCACAGTGTTCTGTGATGCATCTCGAGTGGGATTGGGTTGTGTATTGATGCAGAGTGATAGAGTAATAGCTTATGCTTCTAGACAGTTGAAGAAGCACGAGTTGAATTACCCTACCCATGACCTAGAGATGGCAGCAGTTATCTTTGCACTTAAGATGTGGCGGCATTACCTCTACGGGGTTAAATGCGAAGTCTTCACCGATCACAAGAGTTTACAGTACATCTTGAGTCAGAGAGAGCTAAATTTGAGGCAGAGGAGATGGGTAGAATTGCTCAGTGATTATGATTGTAAAATCCAGTATCATCCGGGTAAGGCGAATGTTGTCGCAGACGCCCTAAGCCGGAAGTCACTAGGCAGTTTATCCCATATAGCAGCAGAGCGGAGACCAGTTGTGATGGAGCTTTATAAGCTCTTTGCCGAGGGATTACAGCTAGAGTTGTCTGGTACAGGTGCGTTGCTAGCACAGATGAGAGTGACACCTGTGTTTCTGGAGCAGATAGCTCAGAGACAGCATGAGGACCCTGAGTTGATGAAAATTGCCAGGACTGTTCAGTCAGGCAATAGTGTGGAGTTCAGATTTGACAGCAAAGGGATCCTTCGCTATGGGAGTCGACTTTGTGTACCAGATAGGGGCAGTGTGAAGGAAGACATTATGAGGGAAGCTCATAATGCGAGGTATAGTGTTCACCCGGAGCCACCAAGATGTATCAGGATCTGAAAAGGGTCTATTGGTGGCCAGCCATGAAGAAAGAAGTGGCGCAGTTCGTGACAGCCTGTGAGGTTTGTCAGAGGGTGAAATTAGAGCATCAGAAACCAGCCGAAATGCTTACCCCATTACCGATTCCAGAGTGGAAATGGGAGAACATAGCCATGGATTTTGTAGTGGGTTTACCAGTAGCGTCCAACAGGATAGACTCGATATGGGTGATTGTGGACAGACTCACGAAATCTGCTCATTTTCTTCCAGTACGGAGTAACTATTCTGTGGATAAGTTGGCACAGGTCTATCTGGATGAGATAGTGCGATTACATGGAGTTCCAGTGTCTATAGTTTCAGACAGAGGACCTCAGTTTACCTCTCGCTTTTGGCGGAGTCTGCAAAGTGCGATGGGCACAAGATTGGATTTTAGTACTGCGTTCCACCCACAGACTGATGGACAGTCAGAAAGGACCATCCAGACCATAGAGGATATGCTTCGACTATGTGTGTTAGACTTTGGCGGTTCTTGGAGGCAGCATCTACCTTTGGTGGAGTTTGCCTACAATAACAGCCATCATGCTAGCATTGGGATGGCTCCTTATGAAGCTTTATATGGGAGGAAGTGCAGATCCCCTGTTTGCTGGGAAGAGGTAGGAGAGAAGGCTCTTGCAGGGCCAGAGTTAGTAGACATTACCAGTAGAATGGTGCCCATGATCAGAGAGAGAATTAGAACAGCTCAGAGTAGACAGAAAAGTTATGCAGACGGTCGCAGAAAGCAGTTAGAGTTTCAAGAGGGTAATTGGGTATTGCTCAAAGTGTCTCCAATGAAAGGAGTGGTTCGTTTTGGAAAGAAAGGTAAATTGGCTCCACGGTACATTGGACCCTTTGAGGTGTTGCAGAGGATCGGAAATGTGTCGTATAAGCTGGATTTACCTGCTTCTATGGAGAGAATTCACCCGGTATTTCATGTTTCTATGCTACGACAGTTTGTGTCAGATCCGAATCAAGTTCTGAGTGAGCCTGAGGTGGAGATTCATACGGATCTCACCTATCTAGAGCAGCCAGTGCGGATTCTGGACACGCAGATCAGACAGCTAAGGAACAAGGAGATTCCGATGGTGAAAGTTCTCTGGAACCACCATAATCTAGAAGAGTGCACCTGGGAGACGCGGGAGTCTATGCTCCAGCAGTATCCATATTTGTTTTGAGGTTAGTTTTCTCCAGTTTATATGTTCATTATGTGTTTTAGGAACATCCGAGGACGAATGTTCTTAAGGAGGGGAGAATGTAATACCCGGCTAGAGTCCGGCACCGAAATTCCTGTTATCTGGTGGAATCCGGGGTGTCGGAATTCTAGAAAACAGGTAGGCTTTATGTTTTACTAACGTAGTGTGATTTGTGTTGATGTGTTAGAGTACTAGAAGTGAGTTGTGAGTTGAAATGACCTAAGGCAGTTGAGCCAAGTTCGGCCGCCGAAGGTAAGTTCGGCCGCCGAAAGTGTTCGGCTTCCAAAGGAACGTTCGGCCCCCGAACGTTGCATGGTCTTGCATGTTATTGGGCAGCCGATGATGAGTTGGCCAGCTAGCTGAGTCATGGCTTTTGACAGATGTTGGCCTCAGATTCTTGCCATGGAATAGGCCACGTCTCTCATGACTCATCTGCAATATAGAGCTGCTCATACAGAAGATTGAAGGTTGTTGTGTCAAAGGTTTGGAAAGTTTGAAACAAAAGCTAAAGGGTTTAAGAAGTTGCGAGTTTGAGCAGAGTTGGTCCGTTTCCCTTGTTCTGAGTGTTCAGCTTCTTGTGACAGGAGGTAAGTAATGCTCTTGACCCTTTTTATGTGTTTTTTGAAGGTTTTATGGAAGTTAAGGGAAAGAGATGTATGTTTAAGTGAGAAGTAGTGGTTTTGATGAGTTATGCATGTATACATGTTTCTGTGTTATGTTTGATTTGTTGTTTGGGGTTAGTAGCTAGTTTTGGACCCCTGTGACCATATACCTGAGTCTATGTGTGTTGCCTAGTTGAAGTATGCATGTTTGGAGAAGTTGAAGGGAAGAAGGAGATGGTTTGCCGTTGAAGCTGAGTTTTGGATGAACTCAGGTTCGACAGCCGAAGGCTCATTCGGCCGCCGAACCTCTTGCATGGTGGCTTAGGCTGCCACAGCTTGCCCCCGCGAGTTTTGCATGTTCGGCTCTGTTTGGGGGATTCGGCCGCCGAAGGTGCCGCCGAAGGTGCTTGAGTTTCGTCTCTGGAGAGGACATTCGGCCGCCGAACCTGCCGCCGAAAGTGTCCTGTCCAGCTTTCTTTTGCATGCTTTGCATGGATAATTGAGTGAGTTCAAGGGGATTCTTGGGGAGTTTAAGAGAGTTAGTTCTACGCTTGTTTGGTCCCTCATGTGAGTCCATCTGTATAGGTACAGACCAGAGGAACCAGAGAGAGCAGCAGTGAGTACTGCTCCAGAGGGTCAGAGCCTGCAGAGTCAGTCCGTCCAGATAGCCAGAGGTGAGTGGAACTAAACTTATGACTTTTAATTGAACCATAAACTGCTTTTAGCATATCTCATGCATCATGTTTGTGCCATAGGTTGATTGCATTAGTATTCACGAATATGTTGCATTGCATCGTTATTTGGTGATGTGAGTGAATGCTGAATGATCCAATAGTCTCAGACAGGAAGTCCAGGAGCCTTTGACTACGCCCTGGCAGGTATAGTGAAGTCCAGGAGCCTTTGACTACGCCCTGGCAGGTATAGCAAAGTCCAGTAGCCTTTGACTACGCCCTGGCAATGGTAAGTACAGTGGTGTTATATACACATATACATATATGACAGGAAGACCAGGTGCTCGATTCTACGCCCTGGCACAGAGTTACTGGGACTATGTGGTGACAGGTTTACTCTTGATGTGGCTTGTCTGTGATATGGTGCATTCCATGAGATCATATTTTACTAAGTTGTTTTATTGTTCTACTCACTGGGCTATAGAGCTCATCCCACTCCCTTAACCCCAGTTTTGCAGGTTCAGTGTACAGTGTACAGGGACAGTCCAGCAGAGTACAGGAAGAGTAAAGAGATCTGTAATAGCCTAGAGTGGACATGTAATATTAAAGAGATGTAATAGTTGTTGCTTGACCTAGTGATGTATGTTTTGTACATGATCTGTATATGTAAATATGTTTTCCTGTATGTGAAAACCAGGCTTAACAGGTATGAGTTAACCCATCTAGAGCAAGCTCTAGTCAGGGATACAGAGTACAGAGTACATGAGTACAGAGTACAGAGATAGTGCATGCACAGGTTAAGCCTTGGTTCAGAAAAGAGTTTTATTTTCACAGAAAATGTATGATCATGTATGAGGTTTACAGGTACACAGAGAGTATAGCAGGCTTGCTACGGGTTCTGGCGGCCTTAAGCCGACCTGAATCCTAGCGCCGGTGACGGTCCATTTTGGGGTCGTTACATTGCTGGGCTGCCTCCCTTGCACTTGTGGGACGCCCAAACACTCGTTCATTTCTTGGGACGATAGGCCCTACAGGATAAATGTAGAAAACACTGCCCACCTTGCGCAACAACCCCATGTCATCCAATGCTCTCAAGTCAAGGAGGGTTGGCTCGCATGTGGGGCTCATATTAGTATGCTCGGGCTGAAATACATGTAAATTCACAGCAAGCAAGGTAATGACATGCCCAAGGACTAATGAACGATGGTGTGCCAGTGTGTTGGATATCTGGTTGGCAACCCATAATCCCAAATTTAGCTTGTGCTTGTGCACCATGCTCCAAAGAATGTGCAATTCAGCTTTGGGGAGAATGCTGGATGCATCTTTCCTCCCAGCCAATGTGTAGGCAAGAAATTGATGGATGTATTTTAAGTAGGGGTTGCTTAAATACAAATCCTTTGATTTAGAGAAATAGGGTTCTAGGGGGTTGCTGCACAACTCAAGGTAAGCAACAACAACATCAAACATGTCATGGTAGTCACAAGCTGCGTCCTAGTGTTCAAAATCAATTGCTGTGTTAAACTCATTCATGGACATGCGAAAGTGCTGTCCCAGCAATCTAAATGAAATGACATCATGTGTGTCCAGTGAATGCATGGCAGATTTTTCAAAGAAAAAGGTGCAATAAAATTCCTATGTAAGCTCAGAGAATATGGGCATCCTGAGATTGAAGAAAGAAGTCCACCCAATGCTATTCACGAGCTCATTAATTTCTGCTTGTATACCCAGAATTTCAAGAGTCTCAGGGTGGATGAACTTACCTAGGTTGATGGACGGCTAAACAATGGACTCAAACCTGGATTTTTATGAGTGTTTGTGGAAGGTCAGGGCCTGCTCTTAATGTGTTTGGCTCGGCTGGTTGGGTAGGTGATCAGGCTAGGCAGGCTGTTCTTCTATGGAGGCATGCTTAATGGCTTCCACTAGTGGGCTTTACGGGTGAAGCAATGCGGGGCCTGAAGCGTCGTGGCTGTGGGTCTGCTTTGATCCTACCATTTCCATTTCCATCGCGTCTGCTGGGTTCCCTTTTGTTGCAGTGGGTGTCTCATCAGCGGCTGGGCTTTTCGCTGCCCTCCTCGACCGGCGTTGTTAAGTTTTGGTGAGTACTGGTGTTGGGGTTGCAAGGATGCCCTATTTAGTAGTGTTGTCAATGATGGGTGGTGGATTGACAAGCTCATCGTCATTGCTACCGGCGTCCCTGACTGGCCGTGGGAGCCCAAGTTGGCACCACTGTCCCGGTCCGGAGGTTGCGACCATTTTGGTTCTTGCCATCTTGAGCTTCGAGATTTTCTGAGGGAAGAGTAAGACCATAGATTTTTCTGAGAAGAAGAAGAGTTGTGCGAGGGAAAAATGAAATGTTGAGTTTTTAAATGAAAGTGGTACTGCCCTGTTTGGCTCCTCTATCAATTTCTCCGCCTGGGTTGTTTGCCCAGCTTTGTGGGCAAGCAGCTTGATCAAACAATATTGTGTGGTGTGGTATGGCTTGTTGCTATCAATCTTTTCATGCATGGGCCTGGCATGTGCCCGTTTGGTTGGGTAAACAGGCTGGTCAAATAATTATAGACTTGTTGCAGCATGTTGTGCATGTCTCTGCGGTTCGGGCAAACAGTCTGCCGAAAGTTCTCTTCTGTCTCTTGGGCCGATTGTTTGCCCAGTTGTTTAGGCAAACAGTTTGGTCAAACAGCTCTTACCTACAGAATAATTGAAAAAGTTTGAATTAGGTTAAAGCACTTGTTCCTACTATTTGGGCAAACAAACACATATCTCTCTTTTTTTTTAGGATGACATTAACTATTTAAACAAACTGAGAGGCGAACAGATATTCGTCTGGAAAGTCTTCTTTGATTGGACATGTCTCTGTACTAGTAGGGAGTCGACTTAGGTGATCATCCACTAGATTTTCTTTCCCTTTCTTGTCACGTATCTCCAGATCGAACTCTTGCAATAGCAAAATCCTTAGAATAAGTCTCGATTTTGCCTACTTTTTCTTGATCAAGTATCGTAAGCCAGCATGATATAAGTAAATTATAACTTTAGTCCCCATAAGGTATGGTTTGAATTTTTCTAAAGCAAATACAACAACCAATAGCTCCTTTTCTATTATTGAATAGTTGCTTTGGGCAGCGTCCAATGTTCGGTATGCATAATGAATCACGTGATGTGTGTTGCCTACACGTTGTCCCAAGACTGCCCCCACAGCGTAGTTGCTTGCATTGCACATAATCTCAAAGGGCAAGTTCCAATCAAGTGCTTGGATGATTGGGGTAGTCACTAGCAATTCCTTGATCAGATCAAACGCTGTCTTGCAACCTGCATCAAAATCAAATGTTATATCTCGTTGGAGCAATCTACATAATGGTTGCATAATCTTGGAGAAATCTTTTATAAATATTCTATAAAACCCTACGTGGCCAAGGAAGGAGCGGATTTCTCTAACGTTTGTGGGGTAAGGCAAATTTTTGATGGTATCCACCTTAGATTTGTCCACTTAAGTTCCTTTGCCTTAAACAACATGGCCTAAGATCAAACCTTGGTTAACCATCAAGTGACATTTTTCATAGTTAAGCACAAGATTCAATTCAAGGCATCTCTTTAGGATCTTTTATAGATTGGCAAGGCATTCTTCGAAGGAGTTACCGTACACCGTGAAGTCGTCCATAAAGATTTCAATGATTTTCTCCACATAATCAGAAAATATGTTCATCATACAGCGTTGGAAGGTTGCAGGTGCATTGCATAGTCCGAATGACATTCTTCTAAACGCAATGGTACCAAAAGGACACGTGAAGGTGCTATTTTCTTGGTCTTTTGGGGCCACTGGAATTTGATAAAATCCTGAATAACCATCCAAACAGCAATAGTGGGACTTACCTGTAAGCCTCTCTAGCATCTGATATATGAAAGGTAAGGGAAAATGATCTTTCTTTGTTGTTGCACTTAGCTTCCTATAGTCCATGCACACTTTCCACCCATTCTGAACACTAGTTGGAACAAGTTCTCCCTTAGCATTTGGAATAATGGTGAACCCAGTTTTCTTCGGGACTACATGCATAGGGCTTACCCATTTGCTATTAGAGTTGGATAAATTATTCCTGCGTCTAGAAGCTTGACTATCTCTTTTTTCACCACTTCCATCATAGGGGGTTTAGCCTTCTTTGAGCGTCTCGGACAGGTTTGCAATCTTCTTCCATATGTATCCTGTATATGCATGTGGAAGGTAAGATGCCTTTTATGTCCTCTATGGTCCACCCTATGGCTCCCTTGTGTTTCCTAATAGAGCATATTTTAGTCCTTTCTATCTTGATATTATTGCTGATTATTTACATGATTTATGCTTAATTTAGTACTCTTGATATTATTTTGCAGAAAATGGTGAAAAAGGACATTTTGGAGAAAATACCCTTAAAACTGCCTTAAATGGAGCAAAGGACACCAAGCCTGCCAAGTTGAAATCAAGTCAAGCTAAATAAGGAATGTTCTAAATAAGGAAAGTGGCAAAGAAGGAAAGAACATTCAGCCAAAGCAATTTGAAATTCAAATTTCAAATCTCCAAGTAGCCTTTTCCTCATTCAAGAAGCCAAGTCTCAAGTTGCCATATATGAAGAGCTAAATAAGAAAAGTATTTTGAAATTCAAATCTTCAAAATTCATATTCAAATTTTGAATTTCAAAATCGAGCTTATTAAGGAAGCTAAATCCAAAGATCACATGTTTGCCACCTCATGCCTTGCATATTCAAAATTTAAATTGCAAAGGAGGCTCCACCTTCCTTATTAGTGCATGGGCGGCAAGGAGAGTGTGAAGGCAACTCTTGGGCACCTTGGGCAGCATCTTGAAGACACTTGGACAGGAAACAAAGTCCAAAAGACCCATTCTTGCACAAGCCACACATGCCCCACGTTCTTCCCTTCACACATGTGCATGGATGGCACATCTTGGACCAAGGGCATTTTGGGCAGCCTCTAAAAACGTGGGCAGCCTCTTGAAACCCTAAAACAGCACCTTAAAACATATTTAAGGATCTCAAAGAGGCCATCCAAGGCAAATTGGACAGCAACTCCTTCTCCCCCATCCGGCCAAGCAAGGCGCACCATATCCATCTCCAATTCGGTTCATCTTCCTTTATGTTCTCCTTTTATTTTCTGTTTTGTTTCAGCCATGAGTGGCTGAAACCTTTTACTATAGTTGAAGATTGGTTGAAACTAAGGTTGTTTTATGGATTGTGAGATCTGAAGATAAACTATTTGTCTTTGATTAGTTCAATATTCATACAATTTTGTACTTGAATCTATGATTACTTTGTTGTTTTAATAAAATTGGCCACTTGATTCTTGATTGCAAGGTAATTGATTGTTAGTTGGGATAATTTTTAGTCCGTAATTGCTGGAATTATTCTAACATAAGAACACTTGGTGTAATAACTAAGAAATTGTACGATCTAGCAACATCTCCATACATTTAGGTAGCTAGGATTGGATCTCTCTATTTCTTCATGCAATTGACAATTGTTTTGATGCCTAAGGTCCAAGGATGTTCCTTAGCAATTTGTTAATTAGTAATTGATTAGAGGACATTCCCTAATTGATTTAATCATAAGGAGGGATATGGTGGTGAGAAGTGTTTTCCATCTCCATAACTAATCCATTGAATCAATCAAGAGAACATAAGTTTCAATGATCAATCCAAACAACCAAAGTGGATCCATCTCTTCAACTAGACCTTTCTCATATTGAATTTCTCTTTTATTTTAATTACTTGCTCATTTAATTGCTTTCAGTAGTTTGCTAGTCAAATCAATCTCAAAACCCTCCCTTTTTACTTTGATTACACTTTACTTTTGTTCCGCTTTCAGTTACTTGCTTTCAGTTTCTCATTCAATTAAATCTCTTGGTCTTGTTTAGAAGAATAGATAAGTTTACAATTCTCTTTGGATTTCATCCTTTACCACCATCTGTAGTTGTAAAATTATTGATAACCGGAAAGGTTATTTTTGACCGGCTTCGACAACCGCGAGTTAAAAATTGGCGCCGTTGCCGGGGAATTGTTCTAACTTGTTTATTTTTCTTTATGACTAGATCTGAATGTAGGGACACTCTGCCTTACGATCCGGAAATTGAACGCGCCATCAGGAGACTAGGAAAGCAAGCCACTGCGCCTGAACCTTCTGCTACACATTCGACCGCCGAACTTCATCACCATTCGGCCGCCGAACCTTCCGTTCTCCAGCTGCCGAACATCTCACCAAATGGAACAGTCACCATCGCATATCTGAATCATGGATGAGGTAAGTAGATCTAATCTTTCTTTTCTGACATCTTTTATGAAAGATTTTGTCATAGGACTAGTTCAACAGGTTCAAGCACCCCAGCCACCAAAGCCATGTAGGATCTGTGGATATGTGGGAGACCCAACTGATTAATGTCCCACACTTTCCCAGTATGACCAACTGGTGCATACATTTGGAGGACTCAATAGCCAGCCTAGACATGCATGTAGTGGATTCTATGAACAGCCAAGACATGATCCCTACCATAACATATACAATCTAGATTGGGGAGCCTATCCAGACTTCATTAATACAGAGGCTAACAACTACCAGGACTATCAAAGGAATCAAGCCCAACCAGCACCTTGAAAAGATGATGGAAACAACGGTAAGTTCCATGCAAAGCATGCGACAGGACATAGGACAATTGGCCACCTCAATGAAAGCAAACATGTTAAGAAGAGAGCAAGAGCTTTAAGATGTCGAGGATGATGATGAAAGTTGGCAAGTACATGAACAAGCTGCTGAAGAAACACAACTAGAAAACTGTTTGTCCAAACAAACTGATCAAACATAACCTGTTGATAGTTTAGATATCATAGATTGTTTGAGCAAAGATGTTTTTTATATAAATCAAGATGATATACTAAACAATGATCCTTGCAGGGAAGAGAGCCAGAAAGAGCCAGAACTGAAAGAAACTGACTGTTGCATCCAACAGGTGGGCTGCAGCCATGCGCAAAACAAGGGGGAGCCAATCGCACCTCTTCAGACCAATTTTACACAAGAAGGAGTACCTGAAAGCCTTTCAGATGCGTCCTTTAAGCTTCAATCGCAGATCAATCCTCTTCAGCCCCCCTTTCAGTCAGATCTTGCGCAAAAAGAGCAAACTGAAACCATTTCAGCCATAGATCCAATGCAAATAGTCCATGCTCATAAGGAACAAATGGTATTCCAAGCACCTAAACCAAAGGACCATGCGGATCAATGCCTTCGCAAACCTCCGGATAAGGTATAGTTTGTTTTGCCTGAATTCAGTACTAAATTGCAGCTAGCCATAGAGAAACATGAATTGGAGTTCAAAGTTCTACCCAATCATCTAAAAAATGCAAACATAAGGGCTAGAGGCACACTTCATCTGAAAGAAGATAAGCTAATAATGTTGCTTCATGAGTACATGGAAAAAACGGGATGGGTTATGACCAAATCAAAAGGAGTGCTACACTTTCTACTCAATTCAGTTGGGACTCTTTTCCCTTCCCCAATTACTTGAGCCTTGATCAAGTGGATCACACCATGCACACCACACCCAGGGAAGTACTCAGTTTCTTTTGCATTTTAATAATTCCAATACATTGAGGACAATGCATGATTTAAGTGTGGGGGTGCATATCTCTGAACTTTTATTTTTATGCTTTCTTTTGTCTTTAGTTCCATTTTTGCAATTTTCTTTTCTTTCTTTCAGTTCTCTTTTGCGTTTCTTCTTTCTGAATAGATTTAGGTGAATTTTTTCTTTTTTTGATGCTTTCAATAACACACACACAACCACAACCTTCTTCTTCTTTTTGATTTGCTCTACTCAAACTGATGAACTATGTTAAATAAGCTTTTCTTTCCATGACCCCATTGATGTGATGACTCTTTAAACTTATGTTGAATCAATTGCAGTGAGTTGTATTCACGTTTGAGAATTGCCTTTTGAATTGAATCTTTGAGCTTGCCATAGTGAAAAATATTTTGATGACACTCATTAGAGAGAATAAATTGAAAGTTGTGTGAATGAACTTAATGTGACTTGTTTTAGCAATTGGTGTTGATTTGCCCAAATCATTGAGAAAAAGAAATTCAACAAAGGGTTAGACTGCAAAAGCACAAATTGAAAACTGTTTCAATGGTCAAAAGACTATGAACAGAGCTAGTAGCCACTTGGACAGGTGACCAACTGAGTAACTAGGGGTGGGTATCACAAATATGTACCTTCACATCAAAAGGTTAGTGACTTTTTCTGTAACGACCCCAAAATGGACCGTCACCAGCGCTAGGATTTAGGTCGGCTTAAGGCCGCCAGAACCCGTAGCAAGCCTGTTATACTCTCTGTGTACCTGTAAATCTCATACATGATCATACATTTTCTGTGAAAATAAAAACTCTTTTCTGTACCAAGGCTTAACCTGTGCATGCACTATCTCTGTACTCTGTACTCTGTACTCTGTACCCCTGACTAGAGCTTGCTCTAGAAGGGTTAACTCATACCTGTTAAGCCTGGTATTTCACATACTCTGGAAAACATATACATATACAGATCATGTACATAACAGCAGATTTACAACACAAACTACTAAGGCAAGCACATCTGTAACTGAAAACACAACTAGTGCATCTCTTTCATTTACATGTCCACTCTACACTATTACAATTCTCTTTACTCTTTTGGTACTCTGCTGATCTCCTTTCTACCTGTACACTGAACCTGCAAAACTAGGGTTAAGGGAGTGGGATGAGCTCTATAGCCCAGTGAGTAGAATAATAAAACATCTCAGTAAAACATGATCTCATGGAATGCGTCATAGCACAGTCAATCCACATCAAGAGTAAACCTGTCACCACATAGGCCCAGTAACACTGTGCCAGGGCATAGAATCGAGCACCTGGTCTTCCTGTCATATATGTATATGTGTATATAACACCTCTGTACTTACCATTGCCAGGGCATAGTCAAAGGCTCCTGGTCTTTACTATAACTGCCAGGGCGTAGTCAAAGGCTCCTGGTCTTTACTATACCTGCCAGGGCATAGTCAAAGGCTCCTGGACTTCCTGTCTGAGACTATTGGATCATTCAGCATTCACTCACATCATCAAAGAACTATGCAATGCAACATAGTCGTGAATGCTAATGCAAACAACCTATGGCATAATCATGATGCATGAGACATGCTAAAACATTCCATTGTGCAATTAAAAGAGTTAAGGTTAGTTCCACTCACCTCTGGCTATCTGGACTGACTGACTCTGCAGGCTCTGAAAACTCTGGAGCAGTTCTCACTGCTGCTCTCTCTGGTTCCTCTGGTCTGTACCTATACAGATGGACTCAAATGAGGGACCAAACTAGCTTATGCACAACACTATGAAACTCCCCAAGAATCCCCTTAAACTCACTCTAACATCCATGCAAAACATGCAAAGGAAAGTTGGACAGAACAGTTTCGGCGGCAGGTTCGGCGGCCGAAAGTCCTCTCCAGAGACGAAACTCAAGCACCTTCGGCGGCCGAACTTCCACTTTCGGCTGCCGAACCCTTTCGGGGGCAAGTTTCGGAGGCTGAAAGGCAGTCCAGAGACGAAAGTCTCTAACCTTCGGCGGCACCTTCAGCGGCCGAACTTCCCTCCAGAGCCGAAAGTCCAAAAGCTCGGGGGCAAGCTTGGGCAGCCGAAGCCATCTCCTCTCTTCTCCTCAGGGGTTCGGCGGCCGAATGTACCTTCGGCTGCCGAACCTGAGTTCATCAGCAGGGCAGAAACTTGCCCTGCCTCTCGCCAAATGCACCAAACTGCTCTCCAACTTCACACCACACTTCCTCCACTTGCATACACTCATGTATATGCTCAAAGGGGTCAGAAACTACCTTAAAACCCTAAAAACACAACACAAACAAACACAGAAACAGGTTCTATGCACAAAATCATCAACACCTCACACATAACCCTATTCATGCACCTCTCTCCATCAACCCCATAAAACCTTCAGAAAACATAAAAACAAGCTCCGGATCTTCACTTACCTCGTGAAAACAAGTAGATGAAGGATCCTAACGTGGAGTTTTGGAGCAACTTGCCTTCAAACTCTCCAAACGTCAAAACTTTGAGTGTTTAGCTTAAAACCTTCAAATAATCATGAAAACGAAGCAAATCTGTGCATGAGTTAATGAAAACATGAAAGACCACCTTCGGCGGCCACACGTGAAACCGAAAGCCATGCATGTTCGGCGGCCGAACCTGGCTTTTCTGCCTTGGTTCATTTCACTCAAAAACTCATTTCCTTATGCGTAAAACTTAATGAACATATCAAAACATGGTAGAAAAAACATAAAGCGAACCCGTCGAGAGACTTCTGACATCCTGGACTCCACCGGAAAGTAGAATTTCGATGCCAGACTCCAGCCGGGTATTACATTTTCAAGAAAAATTAAAAGTGCAAAAAGCTGAATAAAGTACTTCAAGGTAAGGGCAAATCACTCTGAAAGCTAGAAAAAGTCTTAACTAAACATAACATGTGCATGTATGATCTCTCTCTTGAGTAAAACAAATCCTAGCCATGGTAAGTAAAGGGAAACAAGGAAAGAAGGTGAGTAATCTTCATGCATATATTCTTCACTGCAATGATTTAAAATAGGTGTCTTGAGTAAGAGCTTAAGTGGAAATAAGGATCAAGTAGCAAAGAAAGCTTATTTGACTATGTTTATTTGCTTGAGGATAAGCAAAAGGCTAGGTGTGAGGGTATTTGGTAGAGCATATTTTAGTCCTTTTTATCTTGATATTATTGATGATTATTTACATGATTTCTGCTTAATTTAGTACTATTGACATTATTTTGCAGAAAATGGTGAAAAAGGACATTTTGGAGAAAAGACCCTTAAAACTGCCTTAAATGGAGTAAATGAAAGCAAGCCTGCCAAGTTGAAATCAAGTCAAGCTAAATAAGGAAAGTTCTAAATAAGGAAAGTGGCAAAGAAGGAAAGAACATTCAGCCAAAGCAATTTGAAATTCAAATTTCAAATCTCCAAGTAGCCTTTTCCTCATTCAAGAAGCCAAGTCTCAAGTTGCTATATATGATTAGCTAAACAAGGAAAGTATTTTGAAATTCAAATCTTCAAGATTGATATTCAAATTTTGAATTTCAAAATTGAGCTTATTAAGAAAGCTAAATCCAAAGATCACATGCTTGCTACCTCATGCCTTGCACATTCAAAATTCAAATTGCAAAGGAGGCTCCAGCTTCCTTATTAGTGCATGGACGGCAAGGAGAGTGTGAAGGCAACTCTTGGGCACCTTGGGCAGCATCTTGAAGACACTTGGGCAGGAAACAAAGACCAAAAGACCCATTCTTGCACAAGCCACACATGCCCCACGTTTTTCCCTTCACACATATGCATGGATGGCACATCTTGGGCCAAGGGCATTTTGGGCAGCCTCTAAAAATATGGGCAGCCTCTTGAAACCCTAAGACAGCACCTTAAAACATATTTAAGGATCTCAAAGAGACCATCCAAGGCAGATTGGACAGCAACTCCTTCTCCCCCATCCAGCCAAGCAAGGCGCACCATCTCCATCTCCAATTCGGTTCATCTTCCTTTGTGTTCTCCTTTTATTTTCTGTTTTGTTTCAGCCATGAATGGCTGAAACCTTTTACTATAGTTGAAGATTGGTTGAAACTAAGGTTGTTTTATGGATTGTGAGATCTGAAGATAAACTATTTGTCTTTGATTAGTTCAATATTCATACAATTTTGTTCTTGAATCTATGATTACTTTGTTGTTTTGATCAAATTGGCCACTTGATTCTTGATTGCAAGGTAATTGATTGTTAGTTGGGATAATTTTTAGTCCGTAATTGCTGGAATTATTCTAATATAAGAACACTTGGTGTAATAACTAAGGAATTGTATGATCTAGCAACATCTCCATGCGTTTGGGTAGCTAGGATTGGATCTCTCTATTTCTTCATGCAATTGACAATTGTTTTGATGCCTAAGGCCCAAGGATGTTCCTTGGCAATTTGTTAATTAGTAATTGATTAGAGGACATCCCCTAATTGATTTAATCATAAGAAAGACATGTTGGTGAGAAGCGTTTTCCATCTCCATAACTAATCTATTGAATCAATCAAGAGAACATAACTTTCAATGATCAGTCCAAACAACCAAAGTGGATCCATCTCTTCAACTAGACCTTTCTTGTATTGAATTTCTCTTTTATTTTAATTACTTGCTCATTTAATTGCTTTCAGTAATTTGCTAGTCAAATTAATCTCAAAACCCCCCCTTTTTACTTTTATTGGACTTTACTTTTGTTCCGCTTTCAGTTACTTGCTTTCAGTTTCTCATTCAGTTAAATCTCTTGGTCTTGTTTAGAAGAATAGATAAGTTTACAATTCTCTGTGGATTCAGTTGTAAAATTGTTGATAACCGGAAAGGTTATTTTTGACCGGCTTCGACAACCGCGAGTCAAAAATTGTCGCCGTTGTCGGAGAATTGTTCTAACTTGTTTATTTTTCTTTCATGACCAGATCTAAATGTAGGGACACTCTGCGTTACGATCCGGAAATTGAACGCGCCATCATGAGACTAGGAAGGCAGGCCACTGCACCTGAACCTACTGCCACACATTCGGCCGCCGAACTTCATTACCATTTGGCCGCCAAACCTTCCGTTCTCCAGCCGCCGAACATCTCACCAAATGGCACAGTCACCATCGCATATCTGAATCATGGATGAGATAAGTACATCTGATCTTTCTTTTCTGACATCTTTTATGAAAGATTTTGCCATAGGACTAGTTCAACAGGTTCAAGCACCCCAGCCACCAAAGCCATGTAGGATCTGTGGATATGTGGGACACCCAACTGATCAATGTCCCAAACTTTATCAGTATGACCAACCAGTGCATACATTTGGAGGACTCAATAGCCAGCCTAGACATGCATGTGGAGGATTCTATGAACAACAAAGACATGATCCCTATCATAACATATACAATCCAGATTGGGGAGCCTATCCAGACTTCAATAATGCAGAGGCTAACAACTATCAGGACTATCAAAGGAATCAAGCCCAACTAGCACCTTCAAATTCCATCCAGCACCTTGAAAAGATGATGGAAACAATGGTAAGTTCCATGCAAAGCATGCGACAGGACATAGGGCAATTGGCCACCTCAATGAAAGTAAACATGTTAAGAACAGAGCTAGTGCTTCAAGATGTCGAGGATGATGATGAAAGTTGGCAAGTACATGAACAAGCTGCTGAAGAAACACAACTAGAAAACTATTTGTCCAAACAAACTGATCAAACAGAACCTGTTGATAGTTTAGATATCATAGATTGTTTGAGCAAAGATGTTTTTTATATAAATCAAGATGATATACTAAACAATGATCATTGCAGGGAAGAGAGCCAGAAAGAGCCAGAACTGAAAGAAACTGACTGTTGCATCCAACAAGTGGGCTGCAGCCATGTGCAGAACAAGGGGGAGCCAATCGCACCTCTTCAGACCAGTCTTGCGTAAGGAGTACCTGAAAGCCTTTCAGATGCGTCCTTTCAGCTTCAATCGCAAATCAGTCCTCTTCAGTCCCCCTTTCAGTCAGATCTTGCACAGAAAGAGCAAACTGAAACCATTTCAGCCATAAATCCAATGCAAAAAGCCCATGCTCATAAGGAACAAATGGTATTCCAAGCACCTAAACCAAAGGACCATGCGGATCAATGCCTTCGCAAACCTCTGGATAAGGTGGAGTTTGTTTTGCCTGAATTCCGTACTAAATTGCAGCTAGCCATAGAGAAACATGAATTGGAGTTCAAAGTTCTACCCAATCATCTAAAAAATACAAACATAAGGGCTAGAGGCACACTTCATCTGAAAGAAGATAAGCTAATCATGTTGCTTCATGAGTACATGGAAAAAATGGGATGGGTTATGACCAAATCAAAAGGAGTGCTACACTTTCTACTCAATTCAGTTGGGACCCTTTTCCCTTCCCAATTACTTGAGCCTTAATCATGTGGATCGCACCATGCACACCACACCAAGGGGAGTACTCAGTTTCTTTTGCATTTTAATAATTCCAATACATTGAGGACAATGCATGATTTAGGTGTGGGGGTGCATATCTCTGAACTTTTATTTTTATTCTTTCTTTTGTCTTTAGTTCCATTTTTGCAATTTTCTTTTCTTTCTTTCAGTTCTCTTTTGCGTTTCTTCTTTCTGAATAGATTTAGGTGAATTTTTTCTTTTTTTGATGCTTTCAATAACACACACACAACCACAACCTTCTTCTTCTTTTTGATTTGCTCTACTCAAACTGATGAACTATGTTAGATGAGCTTTTCTTTCCATGACCCCATTGATGTGATGACTCTTTAAACTTATGTTGAATCAATTGCAGTGAGTTGTATTCATGTTTGAGAATTGCCTTTTGAATTGAATCTTTAAGCTTGCCATAGTGAAAAATATATTGATGACACTCATTAGAGAGAATAAACTGAAAGTTGTGTGAATGAACTTAATGTGACTTGTTTTAGCAATTGGTGTTGATTTGCCCAAATCACTAAGAAAAAGAAATTCAACAAAGGGTTAGACTTCAAAAGCACAAATTGAAAACTGTTCCAATGGTCAAAAGACTATGAACAGAGCTAGTAGCCACTTGGACAGGTGACCAACTAAGTAACTGGGTGTGGGTATCACAAATATGTACCTTCACGTCAAAAGGTTGGTGACTTTTTCAAGCAAAATTAAAAGTGCAAAAAGCTGAATGAAGTACTTCAAGGTAAGGGCAAATCACTCTGAAAGCTAGAAAAAGTCTTAACTAAACATAACATGTGCATGTATGATCTCTCTCTTGAGTAAAACAAATCCTAGCCATGGTAAGTAAAGGGAAACAAGGAAAGAAGGTGAGTAATCTTCATGCATATATTCTTCACTGCAATGAGTCAAAATAGGTATCTTAAGTAAGAGTTTAAGTGGAAATAAGGATCAAGTAGCAAAGAAAGCTTATTTGACTATGTTTATTTGCTTGAGGACAAGCAAAAGGCTAGGTGTGGGGGTATTTGATAGAGCATATTTTTGTCCTTTTTATCTTGATATTATTGATGATTATTTACATGATTTCTGCTTAATTTAGTATTATTGGCGTTCCCTAATTGGTTTAATCATAAGGAGAGACATGGTGATGAGAAGTGTTTTCCATCTCCATAACTAATCTATTGAATCAATCAAGAGAACATAAGTTTCAATGATCAATCCAAACAACTAAAGTGGATCCATCTCTTCAACTAGACCTTTCTCGTATTGAATTTCTCTTTTATTTTAAATACTTGCTCATTTAATTGCTTTCAGTAATTTGCTTTCAGTAATTTGCTAGTCAAATCAATCTCAAAACCCCCCCCTTTTTACTTTTATTGTACTTTACTTTTGTTCCGCTTTCAGTTACTTGCTTTTAGTTTCTCACTCAGTTAAATCTCTTGGTCTTGTTTAGAATAATAGATAAGTTTACAATTTTCTATGGATTCGATCCTTTACCACTCTCTGTAGTTGTAAAATTGTTGATAACCGGAAAGGTTATTTTTGACCGGCTTCGACAACCGCGAGTCAAAAATTACCGCCGTTGCCGGGAAATTGTTCTAACTTGTTTATTTTTCTTTCATGACCAGATCTTAATGTAGGGACATTCGGCCTTATGATACGAAAATTGAACGTGCCATTAGGAGACTAGGAAAGCAAGCCACTGCGCTTGAACCTTCTGCCACACATTCGGCCGCCAAACTTCATCACCATTCGGCCGCCGAACCTTCCGTTCTCCAGCCGCCGAACATCTCACCAAATGGCACAGTCACCATCACATATCTGAATCATGAATTAGGTAAGTAGATCTGATCTTTCTTTTCTGACATCTTTTATGAAAGATTTTGCCATAGGACTAGTTCACCAGGTTCAAGCACCCGAGCAACCAAACCAATGTAGGATCTGTGGATATGTGGGACACCCAACTGATCAATGTCCCACACTTTATCAGTATGACCAACCAGTGCATACATTTGGAGGACTCAATAGCTAGCCTAGACATGCATGTGGAGGATTCTATGAACAGCCAAGACATAATCCCTACCATAACATATACAATCCAGATTGGGGAGCCTATCCAGACTTCTGTAATGCAGAGGCTAATAACTACCAGGACTATCAAAGGAATCAAGCCCAACCAGCACCTCCAAATTCCATCCAGCACCTTGAAAAGATGATGGAAACAATGGTAAGTCCCATGCAAAGCATGCGAGAGGACATAGGGCAATTGGCCACCTCAATGAAAGCAAACATGTTAAGAAGAGAGCAAGAGCTTTAAGATGTCGAGGATGATGATGAAAGTTGGAAAGTACATGAATAAGCTGCTGAAGAAACACAACTAGAAAACTGTTTGTCCAAACAAACTGATCAAACAGAACCTGTTGATAGTTTAGATACCATAGATTGTTTGAGCAAAGATGTTTTTTATATAAAACAAGATGATATACTAAACAATGATCCTTGCAGGGAAGAGAGCCAGAAAGAGCCAGAAATGAAAGAAACTTACTGTTGCATCCAACAGGTGGACTGCAGCCATGCGCAAAACAAGGGGGAGCCAATCGCACCTCTTTAGACCAATCTTGCTCAAGAAGGAGTACCTGAAAGCCTTTCAGATGCGTCCTTTAAGCTTCAAACGCAGATCAGTCCTGTTCATCACCCCTTTTAGTGAGATCTTATGCAGAAAGAGCGAAATAAAACCATTTCAGCCATAGATCCAATGGAAACAGCCCATGCTCATAAGGAACAAATGGTATTTCAAGCACCTAAACCAAAGGACCATGCGGATCAATGTCTTCTCAAACCTCCGGATAAGGTTGAGTTTGTTTTGCCTGAATTCAGTACTAAATTGCAGCTAGCCATAGAGAAACATGAATTAGAGTTCAAAGTTCTACCCAATCATCTCAAAAATGCAAACATAAGGGCTAGAGGCACACTTCATCTGAAAGAAGAGAAGCTAACCATGTTGCTTCATAAGTACATTGAAAAAATGGGATGGGTTATGACCAAATCAAAAGGAGTGCTACACTTTCTACTCAATTCAGTTGGGACTCTTTTCCCTTCCCCAATTACTTGAGCCTTGATCAAGTGGATCGCACCATGCACACCACACCCAGGGGAGTACTCAGTTTCTTTTGCATTTTAATAATTCCAATACATTGAGGACAATGCATGATTTAGGTGTGGGGGTGCATATCTCTGAATTTTTTTTTTTTATGCTTTCTTTTTTCTTTAGTTCCATTTTTGCAATTTTCTTTTCTTTCTTTTAGTTCTCTTTTGCGTTTCTTCTTTCTGAATAGATTTAGGTGAATTTTTTCTTTTTTTTATGCTTTCAATAACACACACACAACCACAACCTTCTTCTTCTTTTTGATTTGCTCTACTCAAACTGATGAACTATGTTAGATGAGCGTTTCTTTCTATGATCCCATTGATGTGATGACTCTTTAAACTTATGTTGAATCAATTGCAGTGAGTTGTATTCATGTTTGAGAATTGCCTTTTGAATTGAATCTTTGAGCTTGCCATAGTGAAAAATATATTGATGACACTCATTAGAGAGAATAAATTGAAAGTTGTGTGAATGAACTTAATGTGACTTGTTTTAGCAATTGGTGTTGATTTGCCCAAATCATTGAGAAAAAGAAATTCAACAAAGGCTTAAACTTCAAAAGCACAAATTGAAAACTGTTCCAATGGTCAAAAGACTATGAACAGAGCTAGTAGCCACTTGGATAGGTGCCCAACTGAGTAACTGGGGGTGGGTATCACAAATATGTATCTTCACGTCAAAAGGTTGGTGACTTTTTCAAGCAAAATTAAAAGTGCAAAAAGCTGAATGAAGTACTTCAAGGTAAGGGCAAATCACTCTGAAAGCTAGAAAAAGTCTTAACTAAACAGAACATGTGCATGTATGATCTCTCTCTTGAGTAAAACAAATCCTAGCCATGGTAAGTAAAGGAAAACAAGGAAAGAAGGTGAGTAATCTTCATGTATATATTCTTCACTGCAATGATTCAAAATAGGTGTCTTGAGTAAGAGTTTAAGTGGAAATGGATCAAGTAGCAAATAAAGCTTACTTGACTATGTTTATTTGCTTGAGGACAAGCAAAAGGCTAGGTGTGGGGGTATTTGATAGAGCATATTTTAGTCATTTTTATCTTGATATTATTGATGATTATTTACATGATTTCTGCTTAATTTAGTACTCTTGACATTATTTTGCAGAAAATGGTGAAAAAGGACATTTTGGAGAAAATACCCTTAAAACTGCCTTAAATGGAGCAAAGGAGAGCAAGCCTGCCAAGTTGAAATCAAGTCAAGCTAAATAAGGAAAGTTCTAAATAAGGAAAGGGGCAAAGAAGGAAAGAACATTCAGCCAACGCAATTTGAAATCCAAATTTCAAATCTCCATGTAGCCTTTTCCTCATTCAAGAAGCCAAGTCTCAAGTTGCCATATATGAAGAGCTAAATAAGGAAAGTATTTTGAAATTCAAATCTTCAAGATTCATATTCAAATTTTGAATTTTAAAATCCAGCTTATTAAGGAAGCTAAATCCAAACATCACATGCTTGCCACCTCATATCTTGCACATTCAAAATTTAAATTGCAAAGGAGGCTCCAGCTTCCTTATTAGTGCATGGGCGGCAAGGATAGTGTGAAGGCAACTCTTGGGCACCTTGGGCAGCATCTTGAAGACACTTGGGCAGGAAACAAAGACCAAAAGACTCATTCTTGCACAAGCCACACATGCTCCACGTTTTTCCCTTCACACATGTGCATGGATGGCACATCTTGGACCAAGGGCATTTTGGGAAGCCTCTAAAAACGTGGGCAGCCTCTTGAAACCCTAAGACAGCACCTTAAAACATATTTAAGGATCTCAAAGAGGCCATCCAAGGCAGATTGGACAGCAACTCCTTCTCCCCCATCCGGCCAAGCAAGGCGCACCATCTCCATCTCCAATTCGGTTCATCTTCCTTTGTGTTCTCCTTTTATTTTCTGTTTTGTTTCAGCCATGAGTGGCTGAAACCTTTTACTCTAGTTGAAGATTGGTTGAAACTAAGGTTGTTTTATGGATTGTGAGATCTGAACATAAACTATTTGTCTTTCATTAGTTCAATATTCCTACAATTTTGTACTTGAATCTATGATTACTTTGTTGTTTTGATCAAATTGGCCACTTGATTATGAATTGCAAGGTAATTGATTGTTAGTTGGGATAATTTTTAGTCTGTAATTGCTGGAATTATTCTAACATAAGAGCACTTGGTGTAATAACTAAGGAATTGTAGGATCTAGCAACATCTCCATGCGTTTGGGTAGCTAGGATTGGATCTCTCTATTTCTTCATGCAATTGACAATTGTTCTGATGCATAAGGCCCAAGGACATTCCTTGGCAATTTTATAATTAGTAATTGATTTAATCGTAAGGAGAGACATGGTGGTGAGAAGCGTTTTCCATCTCCATAACTAATCTATTGAATCAATCAAGAGAACATAAGTTTCAATGATCAATCCAAACAACCAAAGTGGATCCATCTCTTCAACTAGACCTTTCTCGTATTGAATTTCTCTTTTATTTTAATTACTTGCTCATTTAATTGCTTTCAGTAGTTTGCTAGTCAAATCAATCTCAAAACCCCCCCTTTTTACTTTTATTGCACTTTACTTTTGTTCCGCTTTCAGTTACTTGCTTTCAGTTTCTCATTCAGTTAAATCTCTTGGTCTTGTTTAGAAAAATAGATAAGTTTACAATTCTCTATGGATTCAATCCTTTATCACTATCTACAGTTGTAAAATTGTTGATAACCGGAAAGGTTATTTTTGATCGGCTTCGACAACCGCGAGTCATTTCCTCAGTACTTTTAGGAGGCTTTCTTCTTCATGTTGGCTTAATTAGCTTGACACTGTTACTAGAAGTGTCTTTTTGGCTTCCAAGTACATGCATTTCAAGTGCCCAATAAGAGGCTTCAGATCTGGTTCTAGAATTTTCTGTTCTGTCTTCTACTGTTTAGGCAAACAAAATTTTGCCTTCTCATGCTGTTTGGGCAAACAGCAATCTACCTGTGCTGGATGTCTAGAAGAACTGGATTCTACCCTCTCCTGCTGTTTGGGTGTTTGGGAAAACAATAATCTTCCCCTTGCTCTCTTGCTGCTTGATCTGTCAAATGGCACTCTTTCTGGGTTATCTGCTCAACTGGTCTAGGCAAATAGTATTCTTCTTGCTGGAGTGGTATGGACAATCCACAATCTGTCTGCGCTGGGTGTTGAGCTTGTTTGGGCAAACAATAGCCTGACTGTCTTTTCTCTGTTGTCTGTTTGGGCAAACAACAGTCTGCCTGCTGTATGCAGCAGACTGTTTCTTTTCTCTTCGGTTCCTTTCGGTCTCCTTCATCCTCTTGGCTGACCTCCCTGCAAAATTCATCATTTAGCATATCATTTTCATTCATTTCAAAAATTTATTAGCTTAAACAATCAATGATATCTAAACCATAAATAGGGGACATGTCATTGGGGCATTTCATGGCATCATAAACATTACATTTTATTACTTCCCCTTCGACTTCCATGGTCAATGTGCCATCATGCACAACTATCTTAGTTCTGGCCGTGCTTAAGAAAGGTCATTCAAGTAAGATGTCTGAGGTAGTGTTGCTATTGTCTTCCTCCATATCAATCATGTAGAAATCTGCTAGAAAGACAAGTTGATCCACTTGCACTAGAACATCTTCTAGAACGCCTTTTGGATATACCACAGATCTATCAGCCAATTGTATGACCACTATCGTGTCTTTAAGTGCACCTGCATTCAGAGAGTTATAAATAGAAAGAGGCATAACATTAATTGATGCACCTAGGTCACACATGGCCTTTTGGATGCCCACATTGCCAATTTTGCAAGAGACAACAAACACACTCTATCCTTGCACTTTGCTGGCAGTTTCCTTTTTATGACAACTGTAATGACTTCCCCTACACTTACCTTTTCCTTTTCAGCAAGCTTCCTTCGGTTTGTGCATAATTCTTTCAAGAATTTTGCATACCTCAGTATTTGCTTCACAACATCTAGCAAAGGTATGTTAATCTCCACTTTCCTATAGGTTTCAAGGATCTCTTTTTCTTCTTTTTCTTTTTGTGATTTTTCAAACCTTTTTGGAAGAGGGGTGGAATCTTGAAGCTTGCCTACTGGTCTGCATTCTGTTGGTGCACTGGTTTTGTTTGTCTAGTCTGCTTGGGCAAATAGTTTCTATCTTATTGTGTATGTTGTCTGCTTGTTTGCCTTGTTGTTTGGGCAAACAGATCTCCTAGCTCACTTTCTACCAGTTTTTCTTCAGCAATGTCTTTGCAATTGTGAACCTTTATTATCAGCCTGACAGAGCATAATTTAGGCCATATTAACATGATGTTATTAATATTTATTTGCACCTTTTCTGCCTAATCTTGTGGTTTTAATCATGTTTTGCAGAAACTAGGTGTGAAAAGACATTCTGGTGAAAATGCTCTTAAAACTGTCAAAAAGTGCCAAATATGGAAAGTTCCAAATATGGAAAGTTTTCATATATGGAAAGTTCTAAATAAGGAAAGTGTCGGATAAGGAAAGCACAGTTGGCAGACTGTTTGAAATTCAAACTGCAAATCTTCCCTACCTTTTTCAGAATGTGAAGCCAAACAAGGAAAGTGCCAAACAAGGAAAGTGTGAGAAAAGGAAAGCACAATCAACAGAAGATTTGAAATTCAAATTGCAGATCCTTCTTTCCTTGTAGGTGAGGTCAAATAAGGAAAGTAACAGATGAGGAAAGTGCAGCCAGCATATTGTTCGAAATTCAAATCGCGAATCTTTCTTTCCTTATTTAAAGATATGCAGACACCTCAGCGGATCCTCCTATTCAGGAAGCAAGATCTCAAGATGCACTCGGCCTTTATTTAGTCCAGATTCAAGATTTAAAAGAGGCTCCATCTAAATAGGAAGTTTGGATAGCACATCTGAAGCATCTTGCGCGTGCCTCTCCTTCCTATTCAGGTCCAAGCCGCGCGTACACCTACCTTCTGAAGACCTAGGCACGCCATCTTCCTCTTCTGAAAGCCTTGATCCGCTCATCCTTCCTTTTCAAGCTCAAGGTATACTCCCTTCCTCTTCTAACACCTTGTCGTGCGCCACTTTCCTCTTCTGAAGCTAGCCGCGCGCCACCTTCCTCTTTTGCAACAACTTGGGCAGCAAGTTGAGCATAGGCAGCACCTTGGGCAGCCTCTACACTAATTAGGAAGCAAGGGAGACCTAGGGCAGCATCTAAACTCTATAAAAAGGTACACTAAGTGGCTGCCACGGCTTCTGGGCTTCTCCCTCTCCCATCCGAATCAAGCAAGGACACCATCTTCTTCTTCTCTCTTCTTCTTCTCTTCTTTTACCTTTCTTTTGTTGATTGGTTTTTGTTTCAGCCATGAGTGGCTGAAACCTTTGTTTCTAATTGAAGATTAGGTGAAACTTTGGTTGTGATTTGGATTGAGAGACTTGGACTACATTGTTTATCTTTTGCTATTCAATATTCATGTAATTTTATGCTTCAAGAAATTATTGCTTTTTTATTTAGATCTACATTGATCCTTGATTGTGAGGCAATATATTGTTAGTTTGGATAATTTTAAGTCTGTAATTGCTTGGATTATTCAAACATAAGAACACTTGGTGTAAAAGCCAAAGAAATTGCATGATCTAGTGTTGTCACCATGCTTGTGGGTAACTAGAATTGGTTTTCTCCATCTCTTAATGCGATTGAAAATTGTTTGTAGCCAAAGGCTCAAGGACGTTCCTTGCAACTTGTTAATTAGTAATTAATTAGAGGACATTCCCTAAATGGTTTATGATAAAGGAGAAGTATGGTTGTGAGAAGCGTCTTCAATCACCATGACCAATTTATCAAATTAAGCAAAAGAACATAATCGTCAATGATCAATCCCATCAACTAAAGTGAATCTGATTCTTCAACTAGAGTTTTTACCATTATTATTTTCATCGTAATTTGCTATTCGCTTTCTTTTATTGCACTTTTCATTAAGTATAATCAAATCAATCTCAAGACCCCCCCCTTTTACTTTACTTGCACTTTACTTTAATTTGCTTTCTACTCATTTGTTTGGCCTTAACAAGGAAGGTAAATAAGTATCAATTCCCTGTAGATACGATCCTTTCACCACTATCTACAGTATTAATATTGTTGGTAGCTGAATTGATTATTTTTGATCGGCTTCGACAACCGCGTGTCACAACCCTATCATTATGAAGCTCTCTCCCACTTCTCAACATGATTGCACTTGCATTTTGCTTGGGATTAGCCTCGGTTTGGGAAGGTAACATCCCTTAAGATTCAAACTTGCTTACGGAGGTGGCTATTTGACCCATTAGCTGTTTGAGGCTTTGCATAGTATTTGCCAATGACTTCATGATCTCTTCAAGGTGCAAGTTGGACTTTTGAGGTGCTGCTTAGGCTGGATTTCTTGATAATTTTGGTAGTTGTTAGTCTTAACATAGCTAAAGTTTGGATGCTCTCTCCAACCTGGATTGTAAATGTTAAAGTATGGATCATGTTTTGGCTGGCCATTGAATCCTCCAATTGCATTTACTTGCTGGTCATCCTCTTGAAGTTTAGGACATTGATCAGTTGGATGTCCCCCATGTGCACATATCCCACATAGCATAATTTGCTGAAGTTGTTGAGCTTGTTAGGCTTGACCTATAACAAGACTACTCATAGCAGAGGTTAGTTCAGAAATTTGAGAAGTAAGAGCAAATGTACTTACCTCATTAACTCACCTTGGTAGTTGCCTTTCATCCCTATATTGCCTAGATGCGGCTGCTAGTGTTGAAATCAACTCTCTAATTGCTTGAAGCGTTTTATCTTCAATTGAACCTCCACATGCCACATCAATGAATTTTCTTTCGGATGGTAGCAAACCTCCATAGAAGTATTCTATGAGTGATTTATCTGAGATATCATGTTGAGAGCAGCTTGTGCACAATCTCTTGAATTTTTCCCAATACTCATACAAATCTTCAATCTCTTTTTGTTTGATGCCACTTATCTCTCTTTTTGTGCTTATGGCTTTAGAAGTTGGGAAATATTTATTCAGAAAAGCTCTCACCATACCATCCTAAGAAGTGATTGATCCGAGTGGTAGGTAGAATAGCTAATCTTTGGCATAATAATCAAGTGAGAATGGGAATGCTCTTAATTTCACATGCTCTTCAGATATGCCTTACGACCTCATGGTAGAACATACTATGTGAAATTTCTTCAAGTGTTTATGGGGATCTTCATTCTCCAAACCTCTCAATTTGGGTAGTGTATCATACCTGTTTTTAGCTCAAAAGGGGCTGTTAAGGGCGAATATGTGATGCAAAGAGGTGCTTGATCACCTATAGGGGTTGCCAACTCTCTTAGTGTTCTTTCTCTTGAAATTGATGCCCTTATTGCTTGATTTTCTGGTTTAATTTTAGCAAAGATAGCAGGTTCAGCTGGTCTTCGGACAGGTGCAGCAGGTTGCACATTGAATTCGGCCATCTCAGCAGTTGTTTGGGCAAACTCAGTAGAGTTGTGCTCTATTTAAACAGGTGCTGATTTTGTTTCTGCGATGGGCATTGCTGGTTCTGTTGGTACAACAATTTTTGATTTAGTTGTGGCAGTTTCAGTATGTGCTGTCTCTTGGACAGCAGCAGCTTCAGCAGGTACTGTTTGTCGAACAATAACTATTAATGAGGATGGTTTTGAGGCTTGGCTCCTCGGATTGGCTTGCTTCCTTAGTTGTTTTTCTATGCGCTCAATTTATGGATCGTAGAGTAGAGTTTCTTTGCGTCCAGCCCTGGCCATGAAAGAAAAATAAATTAGTTAAATCAACTCTCTAGCAACGGCGCCAATTTTTGACTGTGCGATTGTCAAAGCCGATCAAAAATAACATTTTTGGTTACCCACAATTTTACAACTGTAGATAGTGGTAAAAGGATCGAATCCATAGGGAATTGATACTCTCCTATCTTTCTATCGATGACCAAGTAAATAAATAAATAATAAAAGTAAAATGGGGGGTTTTGAAGTTTGATGAATTAAACTAGAATTAAAAACAATAAAGTAGAGCAAATAATTAAAGTAAAGAAATTCAATAATGAGAAAGGCCTAGTTGAAGAATTAGATCCACTTTAGTTGTTGGGATTGATCATTAACACTTGTGTTCTTTTATTTGACTCAATAAATTAGTTATGGGGGTGAAAGGCGCTTCTCACCACCATATCCCTTCTTAAGCATAGATTAACTAGGAAACCTTCTCTAATTAATCACTAATCAGCAAGTTGCCAAGGAATGTCCTTGGGGCTTTAGATTCACTCAACTGTCAATTGCATCAAGAAATAGAGAGACCTAATTCCAGCTACCTAAACGTATGGTGATATTGCTAGATCATACAATCTCCTTGGTTTTTACACCAATAGTTACATGTGTTTGAATAATTCAAGCAATTACGGACTTAAAACTACTGAAACTAACAAATTATCACTTTGCAATCAAGAATCAATGGGCCCTATTGATCTAAACAACAAAGGAACAATAGCTTTAAGCATCAAATTGCATAAATATTGATAAATAAAAGATGAACATTATAGGTTCAGATCTCCTAATCCATAAACAAACTGAAGTTTCACCTAATGTTCAACTAGAAAAAGGGGTTTTAGCCCATCATGACTAAAACTAACATAAAAATCAAAGAAAGAAAACAAGAAGAGGAAGAAGAAGGGCTAGCTGTGCGGCGGCAGGAGGCGCGCGGCTGCTGTGCTGATTTCTGAAGATGAAGCTCTATTTCTTGCTAGTTTGGCTCTCTTTTTATATCTGATTGTGCAACCCTAAGTTTCCTTGATTTGATGGAGATCTTTTCCTATTTGGAGTTGGATCTCTTGATGGCAATTGAATCCCCTTGAGATTTGGCTTCCTTGTTAGGCGGGATAGGATGTTGAGCTGTCATTGTGAGGTGCTGAGTTGTCATTAAGTGTTTGGAGAAGGATAGACTTCTTGAAAGTTTGAATTCTATGTTTTTTGCATTTCTGCTGTCTTCTGTCACAGAGTCTGTTTGTCCAATTTGTTTGGGTAAACAGCCGGTCAAGCAGTCTGTTTTAGTGCTGTCTGTCATTCTGCTTCTATTATGCGGGGTCTGTTTACCCAGCTTGCTTGGGCAAACAACTGGTCAAATGGCAAGTCTGCACTATTCTTCATCCTTCTCCAATTTCAATTGCAACTTGGTTTGGGCAAACCATGCTTGATCTTTTCTACTCTCTTTGGACAGTTTTAAGGACATTTTCACCAAATTATACTTTTACACCATTTTCTGCAAAGTAAGATGAAAACCACAAAATTAGATAGAAAATGTGTAAATTAACATAAATAACAACATAAAAAATGGGTCTAGATTTGGCTTGATCAAGAAGGAACCTGACTGTGCGGTTGTCGAAGCCGGTCAAAATTAACCTTTTTGGTTGTCCACAATTTTACGACTGTAGATAGTGGTAAAAAGATCAAATCCACAGGGAATTAATACTCACCTATTTTTCTTATCAAGGACCAAGTAAAGAAATTGCAAATAAAAAGGGGGTTTTGAGATTTGTTGAATTAAACTAATACTGAAAGAAATAAAGTAACGCAAATAATAAAGTAAAGAAGATTCAAATATGAGAAAAGCTCTAGTTGAAGAATTGGATCCACTTCAATTGTTGGAATTGATCATTGACACTTAGGTTCCTTTATTTGATTCAATAAATTAGTTATGGAGGTGGAAGACGCTTCTCACCACCACATCCCTCCTTAAGCATAGATTAACTAGGAAACGTTCTCTAATTAATCACTAATCAACAAGTTGCCAAGGAATGTCCTTGGGCTTTTAGCATCAATCAACCGTTAATTGCATTAAGAAGTAGAGAGATATAATTCTAGCCATCCAAACGTATGGCAATATCGCTAGGTTATGCAATCTCCTTGATTTTTACACCAAGAGTTACTTGTCTTTGAATAATCCAAGCAATTACGGACTTAAAACTATCCAAACGAATAAATTATTACTTTGCAATCAAGAATTAATGAGCCCTATTGATCTAAACAACAAAGCAATAATGGAATTAAGCATGAAATTGCATAAACATTGATAGACAAAAGATAAACAATATATGTTCAGATATCCCAATCCATAAACAACTTGAAGTTTTACCTAATCTTCAACTAGAAAAAAGAGATTTCAGCCATTCATGACTGAAACAAAACACAAAAAAAAAAATAAATAAAGAGAAGAGGAAAGAGGAACCCAATCGGCGAAAGGGAGAGAGGGGCGTGCGGCTCTTCAAATCCGAAAGTGTCCAAGCTTCTCTTTTGCTTGTTTGTGATCCTTTTATAGCTGAAAGTGTTGCCCTACATTTCCATGTTGAGATGGAGTTCTCTTTTGAATTTTTAATTTTGAATTCATGGAAGGCAAGTGTATCTTCTTGAGATTTGGCTTCCTAAATATGTGGGATTGAGTGCTGAGGTGTCTTCACATTTTTAATAGGGGAAAGACTTCTTGAAGATTTGGAATTTGAATTTCCCATTACTCTGCTGTCTGTACTTTTCTTATTTATCTTCACTTTAGCTGCAACTTGGCTTGGGCAAACAACTTGGACAAACCATGCTTGTTCTCCTTTATCCTCTTTTAGGCAGTTTTAAAAGCATTTTTACCAAATTACCTCTTTACACTGTTTTCTACAAAGATCAAAACCACAGAATTAGGCAGAAAATGTGTAAATTAACATTAATAACAACATGATAAATGGGTCTAAATTTGGTCTGATCAAATACCCCCACACCTAGCCTTTTGATTGTCATAAAGCAAATAAACTTAGTCAAACAAGCTCTCTTTCCTACTTGATCCTTTATTTCTACTTAAGCTCTTACCCTAGACCCCTACTTTGAAGCATTGCAGTGAAAAAGTGTATGCACCGAGGTTACTCTCCTTCTTTCCTTGTCTCCCTTTACCTACCATGGCTACTAATTGTTTTCCTCATTAGAGAGATTATACATGCACATATTCTTGTTCAGTTTAGACTTTTCCTAGCTCTCGGAGTGATTTGCCTTTACTTGAAGCACTTTATTCAGCTTTTTGCACTTTATTCTTGCTTGAAAAATTCACCAACCGTGAAGGTACATATTTGTGATACCCACCCCCAGTTACTCAGTTGGTCACCTATTCAAGTGGCTACTAGCTCTGTTCATAGTCTTTTGGCCATTGGAACAGTTTTTAATTTGTGCTTTTGAAGTCTTTGCCTTTGCTGAATTTCTTTTTCTCAATGATTGGGCAAATCAACACCAATTTCTAAAATAAGTCATGTTTGTTTCACACATCTTTCATTTTATTATTCTCTCTAATGATAATGAAATTCATTTTTCACCATAGCAAGCTCAAAGATTAAATTGAAAAGGAAATTCCCTAAAATAAATACAACTCACTGCAATTGATTCAACTTAGGTTTAAAAAGTCATCTCATCAATGGGGTCATGAAAAGAAAGCTCATTCAACATAGCCTATGTGTTTGAGTAAAGCATACCAAAACAGAAAAAAGAAAAAAAACTGTGGCTACATGTGTGTGCATTAAAGGCAAAAATAACAAAAATGAAAAAAAATCACCTAATGTATGCTAACTAAAAATTAAAGCTAAAATGGACTTAAAAATTCAAAGATATGCACCCCCACACCTAATTCATGCATTGTCCTCAATGTATTGGAAATATTAAAGTTCAAAGAAAACTGAGTACAACGCTGGTGTGATTGTTTGGTGCGAAGCACTAAGTAAGCTGAGAGGCGAACAAATGTTCGTCTGGAAAGTCTTCCTTGATTGGACATGGCTCTAAACTAGTAAGGAGTCGGCTTAGGTGATTAGCCACTAGATTCTCCCTCCCTTTCTTGTCTCGTATTTCTAGATCGAATTCTTGCAAGAGCAGAATCCACCGAATGAGGTTTTGCCTCCTTTTTCTTGATCAAGTATCGCAGGGCTGCATGGTCTGAGTAAATTATGACTTTAGTCCCTAGGAGGTATGGTCTGAATTTTTCCAAAGCAAATGCAACAGCCAAGAGTTCCTTTTCTATTGTTGAATAGTTGCTTTGGGAAGCGTCCAATGTTCGAGATGCATAATGAATCACGTGAGGTAAGTTCCCTACACGTTGTCCCAAGACTACCCCCACAGTTTAGTTGCTTGCATCGTACATGATTTCAAAGAGCAAGTTCCAATCACGTGCCTGAATGATTGGGGCAGTCACAAGTAATTCCTTTATCAGATCAAATGCTGTCTTGCAACCTGCATCAAAATCAAATGTTACATCGTGCTGGAGCAATCTGCATAATGGCTGTGTGATTTTAGAGAAATCTTTTATAAATCTTCTGTAGAATCCTGTATGGCCAAGGAAAGAGTGGATCTCTCTAACATTTGTGGGATAAGGCAGATTTTTGATGGTATCCACCTTGGATTTGTCCACTTCAATTCTTTTGGCTGAAACCACATGGCCTAAGATCAAATCTTCGTTGACCATGAAGTGGTGACTCGCGGTTGTCGAAGCCGGTCAAAAATAACCTTTCCAGTTATCAACAATATTACTACTGTAGATAGTGGCAAAGGATCGTATCCACAGAGAATTGAAAACTTATCTATTTTTTTTCAACAAGACCAAAAGAATTAATTGAATGAGAACTGAAAGCAATTTACTGAAAGCAAAATAAAAATAAAGTGCAATAAAAGTAAAAAAGGGGGTTTTGAGATTGATTCAGTTGAACTAATTAAGAAAGCAATAAAAGAAGCGAATAGTAAAAATAAAGAGAAATCAAATATGAGGAAGGTCTAGTTGAAGAGTTGAATCCACTTCAGTTGTTTGGATTGATCATTGAAACTTATGTTCTTTTGATTGATTCAATAGATTAGTTATGGAGATGGAAAACGCTTATCACCACCATGTCTCTCCTTATGATTAAACCAATTAGGGAACGTCCTCTAATTAATTACTAATTAACAAATTGCCAAGGAAAGTCCTTGGGCCTTAGGCATCAAAACAATTGTTAATTGCATGAAGAGATAGAGAGATCCAATCCTAGCTACTCAAACGCATGAGATGTTGCTAGATCATACAATTTTCTTAGTTTTTACACCGAGTGTTCTTATGTTTGAACAATCCAAGCAATTATGGACTTAAAATTATCCAAACTAACAATATATTACCTTGCAATCAAGAATCAAGTGGCCAATTTGATCAAAACAACAAAGCAATAATAGATTTAAGCATCAAATTGTATGAATATTGAACAAACAAAAGACAAACAGTTTATGTTTAGATCTCACAATACATTAAACAACTTTAGTTTCAACCAATCTTCAACTAAATTAAAAGGTTTCAGCCACTCATGGCTGAACCAAAACCAAAAATAAAAGAAAAGAAGAAGAAGAAGAAGAAGAAGGGAGGCGTCGGCCTTGTGCAAGGTGAGGCGTGAAGACGTTCTGAAGATGGAGAAGAGTTCAAGAAAGGCTCTTGGCCACTTAAGTGCTTCTTAAATAGGATTAGAGGCTGACCTTGCTGCCCTAGAGGTACTTGCTGCCCAAGTTGTGTCTGAAAAAGAAAGAATCGCATTGCAAATTCTTCAGAGGGAAAGAGGCGCGCGGTATGCACTGCAGAAGGAAGTTGTGCGCGTGGCAAGGATGTGCAGAAGGGAAAGATCTTCTGTCCAGTTTTTCCTTTTTAGGTGGAGCCTTCGTTTGAATTTTGAATGCTGAATGCTGAAGAAGCAAGTGCGTCTTCTTGAGATCTTACTGCCTAAATAGGAAGATCTAACTGCTGCAGTGTGTGCACATCTTTAAACAAGGAAAGAAAGATATGCGATTTGAATTTCAAATAATCTTCTGACTGAGCTTTCCTTATTGGCTTTTGCTTATGCACTTTCCTTATTTGAAAACTTTCCTTATTTGAAAACTTTCCTTTTCTGAAAACTTTCCTTATTTGAAAACTTTCCTTATTTGAAAACTTTCCTTTTTTGGCACTTTCCATATTTGGCACTTTTTGGCAGTTTTAAGACATTTTCTCCAGATTGTCTCTTTACACCTAATATCTGCAAAACATGATTAAAACCACAAAATTAAGCAGAAAAGATGTAAATAAACATCAAGAACATAATGATAAAATGGACTAAAATATGCTCTATCAAGTGGCATTTCTCATAGTTAAGTACAAGATTTGATTCAAGGTATCTTTGTAGGATCTTTTCCAAATTGGCAAGGCATTCTTCGAAGGAGTTACCATACACTGTGAAGTCATCCATGAAGACTTTACTGATTTTCTCCACATAATCTAAAACTATGCTCATCATACAGCGTTGGAAGGTAGCAGAAGCATTGCATAGTCTAAATGGCATTATTCTAAATGCAAAGGTACCAAAAGGACAAGTGAAGGTGGTCTTCTATTGGTCTTCTGAGGCCACTGGTTTTTGATAAAATCCTAAAAAACTATCTAGACAGCAATAGTGCGACTTACCTGCAAGCCTTTATAGCATCTGATCAATGAAAGGTAAAGGAAAGTGATCTTTTCTTGTTGCTGCATTTAGCTTCCTATAGTCTACGCATACTCTCCACCCATTCTGAACTCCAGTTGGAACAAGTTCTCCTTCAGCATTTAGTACAATGGTGATCCCTGTTTTCTTTGGGACTACATGCACAGGACTTACCCATTTGCTATCAAAGATAGGGTAGATGATTCCTGCGTCTAGAAGCTTGACTATCTCCTTTTTCACCACTTCCATCATATGAAGATTTAGTCTTCTTTGAGCATCTCGGACAGGCTTGCATTCCTCCTTCATGTGTATTCGATGCATGCATATGGTGGGGGAGATGCCTTTTATGTCATCTATGGTCCATCCTATGGCTACCTTGTGTTTCTTTAGTACTTTTAGGACGCTTTCTTCTTCATATTGGCTTAATTGATTTGACACTATCACTGGAAGTATCTTTTATGCTCCCAAGTACATATATTTAAAGTGGCCAGGAAGAGGCTTCAGATTTGGTTCTGAAATTTTCTGACCTGCAATCTGCTGTCTGGACAAACAAGTGTCTGCCTGCGTCAGATGTTTGGCTAAACTGGATTATGCCTTCTCCTTTTGTTTGGGCAATCGGAGTTCCACTTGCTAAAGTGGTACAAGCGGCCCATGGTCTGCCTGCGTTTGGTTGCGGACTATCTGCTAAATGCAACAGACTGTTGCTTTCAGCTTCGGCTCCCTTTGGCTTCCTTCAACTTTTTGGCTAGCCTCCCTACAAAAGTCATTGTTTAGCATATTCTTGATTCATATAAAAAACTTCTTGGCTTAAACAATCAATGATATCTAAACCATAAACATGGGACATGTCATGGAGATATTTCATGGCATCATAAACATTGAATTTTATTACTTCCCCTTCAAATTCCATGGTCAATGTGCCATCATGCACATCTATCTTAGTCCTGGTTGTGCTCAAGAAAGGTTGTCCAAGTAGGATGTCTGAAGTAGTGTTGCTATTGTCTTCCTCCATATCTATCACATAGGAATCTGCTGGAAAGACAAGTTGATCTACTTGCACTAGAACATCTTATAGAACTCCTTTTGGATACACTACAGATCTGTCAGCCAATTGAATGACCACTCTAGTGTCTTTAAGTGCACCTGAATTCAAACAATTATAAATAGAAAGAGGCATAACATTAATTGATGCACCTAAGTCGCACATGGCCTTTTTGATGCCCACATTGCCAATTTTGCAAGAGACAGCAAACATCCCTCTATCTTTGCACTTGGCTGGGAGTTTTATCTTTATGACAGCTGTCACAACTTCTCCCACACTTACCTTTTCTTTCTCAACAAGCTTTCTTCGGTTAGTGCACAACTCTTTTAAGAATTTTGCATACCTGGGAATTTGTTTCACAGCGTCAAACAACGGTATGTTGATCTCCACTTTCTTAAAGGTGTCAAGGATCTCTCTTTCTTCTTTTTCTTTTTGTGATTTTTCAAACCTTTTTGGAAAGGGAGGTGGAATCTCGAATGTTGCTTGCTAGTCTGCCTTTTGCTGGTGTACTGGTTCTATTTGACTAATTTGTTTGGACAAACAGTTTTCTAGCTATTTTTCTTCAACAGCTTGTCCTTGCACTTGTTAACTTCCATCATCAGCCTTGACATCCTGAAGCTCTTTCCCACTTCTTAACATGATAGCACTTACATTTTACTTGGGATTAGCCTCGTTCTGGGAAGGTAACTTCCCTTGAGATTCAAGCTTGCTCACTAAGGTGGCTATTTGACCCATTTGCTGTTGGAGGCTTTGGACATAATTTGCCAATGACTTTATCATCTCCTCAAGGGGCATGTCGGACCTTTGAGGTGCTGCTTGGGCTGGATTTCTTTGATAGTTTTGATAGTTGTTAGCCCTAGCATAGCTGAAGTTCGGATGGTCCCTCCAACTTGGATTGTAGGTTTTAGAGTAGGGATCATGTCTTGGCTGGCCATTGAATCCTCCAATTGCATTTACTTGCTGGTCATCCTCTTGAAGTGTAGGACATTGATCAGTTGGGTATCCTACATGTGCACATATCCCACATGGTCTAATTTGCTAAAGTTGTTGAGCTTGTTGAGCTTGACCTATGACAAGACTTTTCATAGCAGAGGTTAGTTCATAAATTTGAGAAGTGAGAGCAGATGTACTTACCTCATTGACTCTTCTTGACAGCTGCCTTTCATTTCCATATTGTCTAGATGCTGTTGTAAGTGTTGAAATCAACTCTCTAATTGCTTGAGGTGTTATATCTTCAATTGAACCTCCACATGCTACATCAATGAATTTCCTTTCGGATGGTAGCAAACCTCCATAGAAGAATTCTATGAGTGATTTATCTGAAATGTCATGTTGAGGACAGCTTGTACATAATCTCTTAAATCTTTTCCAATACTCATACAAGTCCTCAGTCTCTTTTTGCTTAGTGCCACTTATCTCTCTTCTTATGCCTATGGCTTTAGAAGTTGGGAAATATCTATTCAGAAAAGCTCTAACCATACCATCCCAAGAAGTGATAGATCTGGGTGGTAGGTAAAATATCCAATCTTTGGCATAATCATCAAGTGAGAATGGGAATGCTCTCAGTTTCACATGCTCTTCAGATATGCCTTGCAGCCTCATGGATGAACACACTATGTGAAATTCTTTCAAGTGCTTATGTGGATTTTTATTCTCCAAACCTCTGAATTTAGGTAGGAGGTGTATCAATCCTGTTTTGAGCTCAAAAGGGGTTGTCAATAACGGATAGGTGATGCAGAGAGGTGCTTGATCGCCTAAAGAGGCTGCCAACTCTCTCAGTGTTCTTTCTCTTGGTATTGGTGCCCTCATTGTTGGATTTTTTGGTATGAATTCATCAAGAACAGCAGTTTCAGCATGTGCAGCAGGTTGTCTATTGATTTCAGCTATCTCTGCGGCTATTTGGTCAAGTTCAGCAGAGTTGCACTCTGTTTCTGTGATTACCGGTTCTATTTCTACAGCAAGTGATGCTGCGATGGGTGTTGCTGGTTCCTTGGGGACTGCAACTTCTGGTTTGGTGGTGGTTGATTCTGTATGAACTGTCTCTCCCCGGCAACGGCCCTAATTTTTTACTGTGCGGTTGTCGAAGCCGGTCAAAAATAACCTTTTTGGTTATCCACAATTTAACAATTGTAGATAGTGGTAAAAGGATCGAATCCACAAGGAATTGATACTCACCTATTTTTCTTATCAAGGACAAAGTAAAGAAATTGCAAATAAAAAGGGGGGGTTTTGAGATTTGTTGAATTAAACTAATACTGAAAGCAATAAAGTAACGCAAATAATAAATTAAAGAAGATTCACATATGATAAAAGATCTAGTTGAAGAATTGGATCCACTTCAGTTGTTGGGATTGATCATTGACACTTAGGTTCATTTATTTGATTCACTAAATTAGTTATGGAGGTGGAAGACGTTTCTCACCACCATATCCCTCCTTAAGCACAGATTAACTAGAAAACGTTCTCTAATTAAGCACTAATCAACAAGTGTTGGGAAATTCCGATATTATTGCAACCCAGTTACGCAGCGGAAAAATAAAATCTCTGTTGATTTCCTTCCCAGAATCCAAGTGCTTCATTTAATTCAAAAGATGGATATGAGACTAACCTGTTAATCTCGTCAAGAAGATACAATGCCGGACTGATGGTGCTGCCTTTTCAAACGAACACCCTCTATGGTATCTACACGAACGTCTTCTATCCTTCTAGAGTGCTAGCTCTCTCAAGGATGAACAGATTATGTGCTCCACAATCTGCAATCTTTTAGACTGAGTTTTCTCAAAAACACGTGTCTTCCATAATTCGTAGAAGGGGTATTTATATGTTTCAGTCTTTTATTTTTCCCACAACTCCTTTTCCTAAAAGGAGTTGTATTTTTCCCACAACACCTTTTCCTAAAAGGAGTTGTGTCTATCCCACAATTCCTTTTCCTAAAAGGAGTTGTGTTCATAACCCACTATCACAATCTTGCAGATACTCAAATATCTTATGTGATAGAATCTTTTATCTGTAACAGTTACAGATAGACTGCAGATCTTTTAAATATTATTATGTCATAATAATAAATGATTAATAATAATAACACTTTATTATTATTAATTATATTAATAATTAATATTAATAATAATAACACTTATTATTATTAATTATATTAATAATTAATAATAATAATAATAACACTTTATTATTATTATATATTAATAATAATAACACTATATTATTATTAAATATATTAATGATTAATAATAATAACACTTTACTATTATTAATTATATTAATGGGCTTTGGGCTTTTAGCCCATTAATATGACACAGCACATCAACAACGTTTTTTTGTGTGTGACCCAATAGGATTATTTTAATTGGCAATAGGCCCAGTCCCACAAGGCCCATAAGTCATAAGTAGCCTCTAGCAAAACATTATGACTACCCAACTAATATGAGGATTAATAGTCCGATAAAACCTAATAAATAGAACATGCATTAATCCCTTTGTCAAACGATATCTAGTTTGAACATAAGTCATGGTCAATGTCAAACTTATAATGTTCAAACTTATAATTTCTCGATCCCTAAGTAGACTGATAAATTCAAATGATATTGATCACACTATCAATTCATTTGAGCATGGCCATGCATTTCTCAGTCTCACTTGTCGAGGGGCCCATAAGATATCTCTCTCATAGAGAGGGAAAAATCCTATCTTGATTGTTCATTATCCTCTATATAATTTCTATTATGCTCAATCATAACCTTTATGATTGTCCGATTAAAGACAACATTTGGTTATGTCAAAACATAATAGTCCTTATATTGGAAACTATGACAATCTCAAGTCAAAGGATTAAGACATAACTACTTTGAGATTCACTTATGACAATGACCCATGTAGTGATCTCAATGCGGGTCCATCCAATACTTTGTTCTCTAACAAGTATTTATGATTATTGAATTATATCAACATATACATAATCATCTCATGATTATCAATCAATAATCATACCAATTATATTTTATTATTATCAACATAATAATAAGTAACCAGGGATGATAATCATTATTATGTAACATGCAAAAAAATAATAATGATAAAAACCTATTTTATTAATAACCAAAACGACATACAAAAAGGTCCAAGATAATGGCCTAGGGCATATACACTAACAATCTCCCACTTGCACTAGGCATAATCATACAAGTATCTAACACTCATAGACCTAGTGTGCTGATCATGCTTGACCTGTGAAAGAGGCTTGGTCAGTGGATCTGCAATGTTGTCATTTGTGTCTACTTTGCATATTTTGATATCTCCTCTATCAATGATCTTTCGAATAAGGTGATATCACCTGAGTACATGTTTAGATCTCTGGTGAGATCTAGGCTCCTTTGCCTGTGCTATGGCACCGTTATTATCACAATAAAGGTCCATAGGTTTTGCAATGCTGGGAACTATTCCCAACTCTGAGATGATTTCCTTCAACCAGACTGCCTTTTTAGCTGCATCTGATGCTGCTATATACTCAGCTTCTATTGTAGAATCTGCTATAGTGCGCTACTTGAAACTCTTCCAACTAACAATTCTACCATTTAAAGTGAATACGAATACTGACTGCGATCTGAAGTCATCTATGTCGGTTTGAAAACTAGCATCTGTGTAACCATTTACAACCAGCTCGTCTTCCAAACCTCCATAAACTAGGAATGCATCCTTAGTCCTTCTAAGGTACTTTAGGATATTCTTAACAGCTGTCCAGTGACTTTCACCGGGATCTGCCTGATATCTGCTTGTTGTGCTTAATGAATATGAGACGTCTGGTCTAGTGCATAACATGGCATACATGATAGATCCAATAGCAGAAGCATAAGGAATCTTATTCATCTGTTCTTGCTCATCAGATGTCATAGGACATTGATTCTTGTTGAGATGAATACAATGAGACATGGGCAAGAATCCTCTTTTGGAATCTTGCATGCTGAACCTTTTCAGCACCTTGTCAATATAAGTACTTTGACTCATACCGATTATCCTCTTGGATCTATCCCTATAGATCTTAATACCAAGGATATATGCGGCCTCACCTAAGTCCTTCATTGAAAAAGAATTCCCTAACCAGGTCTTAACCTTTTGCAAGGTAGGGATATCATTTCCAATGAGTAATATGTCATCCACATATAGGACTAGAAACACAACTGTACTCCCACTAACCATCTTGTAAACACAAGGTTCATCTTCATTTTTTATGAATCCAAAGTCATTGACTGTTTCATCAAAACAAAGATTCTAGCTCCGAGAAGCTTGCTTCAATCCATAAATGGATCTCTGAAGCTTGCAAATCTTTCTAGAATTCTCAAGGATTTCAAAACCCTTAGGTTGTGTCATGTACACATCCTCGAGCAAAAGTTCACGACTGTCAGTCATGAGAAATCCATATCTCTCAGGCTGATGACGTGTCGTATCAGATCTGCATGGGACTTGTGTCACCCTTTCAGTTTCCACAACTGTTTGTGGTTCTAAAAGTGGTTCTACTAGCGGTTCAATGCTCTCTTGTGGTACTTGAGTTTCCTCAAGTCGCAATGTACTCCCACTGAATCTCTGAGAGATAAATTCCTTTTCTAAAAAAGTACCATTTCGAGCAATAAACACTTTGTTCTATGAGGGAATATAGAAATAGTATCCTTTGGTTTCCTTAGGATACCCCACAAAATTGCACTTGATAGATTTTGGAGTTAGTTTATCTGAAATTGGGCGTTTCACATAAGCCTCACAATCCCAAATCTTAAGAAAAGACAAACTGGGTATTTTCCCAGTTCATAACTCATATGGTGTCTTTTCAACTGCTTTTGATGGTACTCGGTTTAAAATGAATGCAGCTGTTTCCAAGGCATAACCCCAAAACGATAAAGGGAGATTTGTTTGACTCATCATAGATCGAACAATATCTAATAAAGTTCGATTTCTCCTTTCAGAAACACCATTCCATTGTGGAGTTCCTTGAGGAGTCAATTGTGAAACAATTCCACAGTTTCTAAGATGTTCATCAAACTCTTGGCTCAAATATTCACCACCTCGATCAGATCGAAGCATCTTAATAGTTCTACCAAGTTGATTTTGTACTTCATTTTGAAAAGTTCTAAACATTTCAAAAAATTCATGCTTATGCTTCATTAGGTAGACATAGCCATACCTACTGAAATCATCAGTGAATGTAATGAAGTACTGATAACCTCCCCTAGCACTAATGCTTAGTGGGCCACATACATCTGTATGTATTAAGCCCAATAAGTCTGAAGCCCTTTGACCTTGTCCAGTAAAAGGGTCCTTTGTCATCTTACCAAGCAAACAAGATTCACAATTTTCAAATGATTCAAAATCAAATGAATCGAATAAACCATCCTTATGGAGCTTAGATATGAGATTCTCATTTATATGACTAAGACGATAGTGCCATAAATATATTGGGTTTAACTCATTTGGCTTAGTTTTCTTAGAAGTTATGTTATAGATATTGTTGTCTCTAGAATCATCTAGATTAAGGACATAAAGGCCATCATATGAATTTGCAATACAATAAAGCAAATCATCTTTATTAATGGAGCATTTCTTATTCTTAATGAGAAATGAAAAACCTTCATCTTCCAAAACAGAAACTGAAATAATATTCCAACTCAAAGTAGGAACATAAAAGCAATTGTTCAAAACTAACAAAAGCCCATCGGGTAAAATAAGTTCATAAGTCCCTACAGCTATGGCAGCAACTCTTGCTCCATTGCCTACACGTAGGTCCACATTGTCCTTTTTCAGTTTTCTACTCCTTTTGAGACCATTCACATTTGTATAAATGTGAGAGCCACATCCGGTATCTAATACCCATGAAGTAGAAATAGATAAATTAATATCTATAACATAAATACGTGAAGCCGTAGTCTCACTACTCTTCTTCTTGCACTCATCCAAATAGAGTTTGCAATTTCTCTTCCAATGCCCTGGTTCCTTGCAATGGAAGCAGATTCATTCCTTAGGAACTATTGCCTTGGATTGCCATTTAGGCTTGCCTCGTCCCTTAGGCCCATTATCTTTCAGTTTATCCTTCTGAAGGATAGATCGCAGTGATAAGGTGGAATTGTTATTAGCAGCCATAATTATCTATAAAATTATGCAAACATAATCAATTTAGTAAATTAATATTGAGGTGATAATAATCTCCCACTAAAATATAACCCTCAAAAATAATAATATTTTAGTGGGCTAAGATCCATATTTCACCTAATTCTAAGTCAGCTTTGGCATGACGCTTAGAATTAAGTTATTTAGGTAGGTAACCCCTTACCAATTACATCTAATGTAACTCTTAGATTATGAGGTATTGACATCATATGTCAAATGTATGTTATACCCCATCTAATGCCTTAGGCCCAAAACCGTTTTGATAGCCTAATTAAGCTCAACCAAAATTAAATAGATGAGTAACTATTACTCATCCTATCTTACTAGGATAACCTAATGCACTTTGCTTTGGCAAAACCTGCATTTTGGTGATCTTAGTCTTGATAAATGTTTAATATATGGGTGGCATTAAAACTTAAAATTTTAGAGTGAGGGTTCAACTTTTAATTTTAATTATTTTGTCTTGCATATATATATATTATAGCATCCTATATTCATACATATATATATATAGATAATAATGCATAGTATCTCATACTAATATATGACAAAATAATAAAATATAGTCATTTAAATCTAATTTAAAGACTAAAAGAAAATAATTTAAAATTTATTTTCTTATAAAAAGGACCAGTTAGCAAATTTTTAAAACTTGCAGGGACTAATCTATAATTTGGCTAAGAATCTCATCTTCTTCGTGAGGACTGCCGCATGCCCATCGCAGCACAAATCTCGTCCACGATTTTCAGAAAAATCCTTTCTTCTTTAATTTTTTTGTTATTAATTTAAATTTTTCTAACAAAAATTAAAATTATCTAAATGATCCAATCATTCATCTACAATTATCATGCCATTCTAATAACCATATATCGCATATATAATATCAATCATGGCATAATTGATTTAAACGAAAAGTATAGGTTGGCTCTGATACCACTGTTGGGAAATCCCGAGATTATTGCAACCCAGTTGCGCAGCGGAAAAATAAAATCTCTGTTGATTTCCTTTCCCAGAATCCAAGTGCTTCGTTTAATTCAAAAGATGGATATGAGACTAACCTGTTAAGCTCGTCAAGAAGATACAATGCTGGACTGATGGTGCTGCCTTTTCAAACGAACACCCTCTATGGTATCCACACGAACGTCTTCTATCCTTCTAGAGTGCTAGCTCTCTCAAGGATGAACAGATTATGTGCTCCACAATCTGCAATCTTTTAGACTGAGTTTTCTCAAAAACACGTGTCTTCCATAATTCGTAAAAGGGGTATTTATATGTTTCAGTCTTTTGTTTTTCCCACAACTCCTTTTCCTAAAAGGAGTTGTATTTTTCCTACAACTCCTTTTCCTAAAAGGAGTTGTGTTTATCCCACAATTCCTTTTCCTAAAAGGAGTTGTGTTCATAACCCACTATCACAATCTTGCAGATACTCAAATATCTTATGTGATAGAATCTTTTATCTGTAACAGTTACAGATAGACTGCAGATCTTTTAAATATTATTATCTCATAATAATAAATGATTAATAATAATAACACTTTATTATTATTAATTATACTAATAATTAATATTAATAATAATAACACTTATTATTATTAATTATATTAATAATTAATAATAATAATAATAACACTTTATTATTATTATATATTAATAATAATAACACTATATTATTATTAAATATATTAATGATTAATAATAATAACACTTTATTATTATTAATTATATTAATGGGTTTTGGGCTTTTAGCCCATTAATATGACACAGCACATCAACAACATTCTTTTATGTGTGACCCAACAGGCTCATATTAATTGGCAATAGGCCCAGTCCCACAAGTCCCATAAGTCATAAGTGGCCTCTAGTAAGATATTATGACTACCCAACTAATATGAGGATCAATAGTCCGATAAAGTCTAAGAAATAGAACATCCATTAATCCCTTCGTCACACGGTATCTAGTTTGAACATAAGTAATGGTCAATGTCAAACTTATAATGTTCAAACTTATAATTTCTCGATCTCTAAGTAGACTGATAAATTTAAATGATATTGATCACACTATCAATTCATTTGAGCATGGCCATGCATTTCTCAGTCTCACTTATCGAGGGGCCCAGAAGATATCTCTCTCATAGAGAGGGACAAATCCTATCTTGATTGTTCATTATCCTCTACATAATTTCTATTATGCTCAATCATAACCTTTATGATTGTCCGATTAAAGACAACGTTTGGTTATATCAAAACATAATAGTCCTTATATTGAAAACTATGACAATTTCAAGTCAAAGGATTAAGACATAACTACTTTGAGATTCACTTATGACAATGACCCATGTAGTGATCTCAATGCGGGTCCATCCAATACTTTGTTCTCTAACAAGTATTTATGATTATTGAATTATATCAACATATACATAATCATCTCATGATTATCAATCAATAATCACACCAGTTATATTTCATTATTATCAACATAATAATAAGTAACCAGGGATGATAATCATTATTATGTAACATGCAAACAAATAATAATGATAAAAACCTCTTTTATTAATAACCAAAACGACATACAAAAAGGCCCAAGATAATGGCCTAGGGCATATACACTAACAACAAGTTGCCCAGGAACATCCTTGGGGCTTTTAGCATCAATCAACCGTTAATTGCATTAAGAAATAGAGAGACCTAATTCTAGCTACCCAAACGTATGGTGATATCGCTAGGTTATGCAATCTCCTTGATTTTTACTCCAAAAGTTACTTGTGTTTGAATAATCCAAGCAATTACGGACTTAAAACTATCCAAACTAACAAATTATTACTTTGCAATCAAGAATCAATGGGCCCTATTGATCTAAACAACAAAGCAACAATAGAATTAATCATGAAATTGCATAAATATTGATAAACAAAAGATAAACAATATATGTTCAAATCTCCCAATCCATAAACAACTTGAAGTTTCACCTAATCTTCAACTAGAAAAAGAGGTTTCAGCCACTCATGGCTGAAACAAAATACAAAAAGATAAAAAAAAAGAGAAGAGGAAAGAGGAACCCAATAGGCGGAAGGGAGAGAGGGGTGCGCGACTCTTCAAATCTGAAAGTGTCCAAGCTTCTCTCTTGCTTGTTTGTGATCCTTTTATAGCTGAAAGTGTTGCCCTAGGTTTCCTTGTTGAGATGGAGTTCTCTTTTGAATTTTTAATTTTGAATTATTGGAAGGCAAGTGTATCTTCTTGAGATTTGGCTTCCTAAATATGTGGGATTGAGTGCTGAGGTGGCTTGACATTTTTAATAGGGGAAAGACTTCTTGAAGATTTGGAATTTGAATTTCCCATTACTCTGTTGTCTGTACTTTCCTTATTTATCTTCACTTCAGCTGCAACTTAGCTTGGGCAAACAACTTGGGCAAACTATGCTTGTTCTCCTTTATCCTCTTTTAGGCAGTTTTAAGAGCATTTTCACCAAATTACCTCTTTACACCGTTTTCTGTAAAATAAGATCAAAACCACAGAATTAGGCATAAAATGTGTAAATTAACATTAATAACAACATGATAAATGGGTCTAAATTTGGTATAATCAGAACCCCTCTTAAAGGGTGGAATGAAACTCAGCCAAGTAATGGGGAGAACACAATGGGTTATCTCTAAAATAGGGAACTCAACCTCAATCTAAATCTACCAAAACTTGAAAGTAGTCTTAAAACCCCCTACTACTCCCCTCTTTGAATTGTCCTAGGCATGAATAACCATGTCAGAACCAATCAGCTGTGATGGCACCAATCCTAGCTTAGTGAGGAATCTCCATGAGCACACATTGATGCCCATGATCTATCATAACTCCAAGGACCCTCTATCTCCTAACTTTAGTAGTGATGAATGGTGGACGATTGTGGTTCTTACCCTCAACAAGCAAAATAGAGTTGTCAAAGACAATTTGGTCTTGTTGTTGGAATAGTAGAAGCTTAGCCACTTCCTTAAAAGTTGCATTGGTGGAGACTTTTAGGACAGGAAGGGCTTTGGTAAGTGCATTTTTGTGCTTTGATACCTTAAGTAGTTCCTAGAAAGACACATAAGCTTGAGTCCTCTTAAGCTGCTTAAGGACCCTATCATCATCTTTGTCTATCCTCTTTCTCTACCACCTTGTCCTTCCTCTTATCTTGATTGGTGCTAAGTTAAATATGTTGATAGGACATCCTACTTTGAGTGACATTCTTGGCAAAATTATCCACTTCATCAATTGAGTTGAACTAGATGTCCATATGTACTTGCTCCTCATCACTCGAGCTCCCTTAGATATCTATGGTTAGGACATGGTTAGATGGCTTTGGATGGATTGCTTGGATGAGCTTGAGGAGGTGGCTTGGTTCTTTGTAGGAGGTGGTGATCATGTGTAATCTAGTGATGGTAGGCACTATATTCGTTCCAATCTTTGGTCTCTTACCAAGGTTAGCTATCTTCTTTTTATCTGTGAGGTTTTGGATCTCGTGCCTCAATTGATAGCAATCGCCAATGCCATACTCAGTAGTTTGGTGAAATTGGCAATACTAATTTGGGTAAATTTTTATGGGTAAAGGGTTTGGCAATGGTCCAAGGGCTAAAGGTTACAACAGACCCTTGACTTTCAACTTTTCAAACACCTTAGATAGAGGCTTAACAAACTGAGAAAAGGTCATTTATTTCCCCTCTAAAGCTTGAAGTTCTACTATCTCCCCACTCATTTGACTAGAAGCAAGTTGGTAACTAGGCCTCTTTGGTTGGTAGGTATTTGTCTTAGTGGTCATACCATCCTCTAATTCCACCCCTTCATCATACAATTGCTTAAATGTGGCAATGAGAAAATAATACACCTTTTTAAAGTAAGCAGACAATATATTCTTGACTACCAGACAAATTTAATCCTTCTCAGTAGGACGATTAGTCATCTTCATAGCCTTTTTCATCTATCCAAAAGGAGATCAGAAAAAGGTCTCATTCTATTTTTTCTTAGTGGTATCCAAGTCTCTCAAGGTGATATCCAAAGTAGTGTTGTAGGAATACTATTGTATGAGCTTCTTAACTAGTTCATCCCAATTCTTTTAGTAAATAGCCTCCAAACTATGATACTAGGATGGTGCATACCCTCGAAGCGATAAGGCAAAGAATTAAGTAAATTGCTCCTTGTTCAATCAGGTAGTCTTCATGGAAATCAAATTGGACCACAGGTGGGCTCTCAGATATCCAATCCCATTAAAGTTGGGTAGATCAAGCATCTTCAACTTTTAAGGCAGTCCTCCTTCAATTAGGATGTCGAAATGCTCAATGTTATAGAGCCCTACGTCACCAGCTTGCTTCTTGAGAGAGGCTTAAAGCTTCTCACTTTTGATTCATCAACTTGAATTCCTTAACATGCTCATTTTCAACCTTAGTAACCTTATCCTTATAGTAGTCATCAACATCAAAGAATTTAAATCCATAGGATTGGTAGCTCTAGCCATCTTGCTAGCTTCTGTTGATCCTTGTTGTTGAGTGCTAGATTAATGTTCCCTACCACATGTTGCTTTCTCGCAGCTATGAGGATCCTAGCATCACCTCTTCGAACTTTCCATTCAGGATCTCATCCAACACTTCGTTAATCAAGGCTCGGGTGTTATCATTAGCCACTTGTACTATTTTAGCTTTGGAATTGGGGATCTGTTTCTTCTTTGTAGCCTACCATCCCTTATTGTCCAACCTATTGGATCGAGAGTGTTATTGGTTCTCTTTAGAGCTATGAAGGTTGTATAACACAAGGGCTTAGTATGAGTGCATGCATTAAACATGAGTGCATGAATGGACTTTTTTATTTATTTGATTTATAGGTTTTGAGGATCATTGATTTCATGAGCATTAAGCATACCTTGATGAGCTTATCAAATGTTATATTAGAAAGGGATATAAAAGAGGCAAAAAATGAAAGCAAAGAAATGGAGACACTTTATTAATATAAAACCAAATGGCACTATTGGCTTTATCACAAGTATGTGTCTTGTATTCCTATGCTAGCCTATCCTTAGAAATCCCTAACTAGGTAGATCTAGTGCACTCAGGAGGAGCATTGATTGATGATGCTTTAGAACTGTTCTTTTCATTAGACTAGCTAGCAATTCTTCAAGGGTATGAATCATGGGCCAAGACTATATCCTTGCCATGCTCCATTTGAAATATGCTTAGAGCTCCTTTTGCGCTTCATTTAATATAGTGGAGAACTACACTCCTTCTTTAGTGAGTGGGCGGGAAGTCTCTTGGTCCTCCATGTTTAGGAATAGCCTATGATCATGGATAGCTTCAGTCATAAACTAGGTGTTCACTAGCTCTTCATCATCTTTTCCACCAGCTACTTGATAGAGTATATTTTAGACCATTTTATCATGATATTATTGATGTTTATTTACATCTTTTCTGCCTAATTTTGTGGTTTTGATCTTATTTTGCAGAAGATAGGTATAAAGAGACAATATGGTGAAAATGCTCTTAAAACTGCCAAAAAAGTGCCAAATAAGGAAAGTTTTCAGATAAGGAAAGTTTTCAAATAAGGAAAGTGCAGAAGCAAAAGCAGATAAGGAAAGCACAGTCAGCAGATTATTTGAAATTCAAATAGCAGATCTTTCTTTCCTTGTTTAAAGACATGCAGACACTTCAGTAGTCAGATCTTCCTATTTAGGCAGCAAGATTTCAAGAAGATGCACTTGCCTCTCTTGCATTCAATATTCAAGGTTTGAAATTCAAACGAAGGCTCCACCTAAAAAGAAAAGTTTGGACAGCATATCTTTCCTTCTGAAGAGCCAATCTGCACACCTCCTTCCTTTTGAAGACCTTACAACGCGATTCTTTCCTTTTCAGACACCACTTGGGCACCAAGCACCTCTTGGACAACAAGGGTAGCATCTAATCCTATTTAAGAAGCACATGAGACCAGCTGAATAGCTTCTTGCACTTCATCTTCTCGGATTGCACAAGGCCGACGCCCCCAAGCCTCTTCTCTTCTTCTACCTTTCTTCTTTTCTTTTATTTTTGATTTTGGTTCAGCCATGAGTGGCTGAAACTTTTTATTCTAGTTGAAGATTGGTTGAAACTTAAGTTGTTTTATGGATTGTAAGATCTGAACATAAGTTGTTTGTCTTTAGTTTATTCAATATTTATACAATTTCATGCTTGATTCCATTATTGTTTTATTGTTTTGATCAAATTGGCCACTTGATTCTTGATTACAAGGTAATATATTGTTAGTTTGGATAATTTTGAGTCCGTAATTACTTGGATTATTCAAACATAAGAATACTTGGTGTAAAAACTAAGGAAATTGTATGATCTAGCAACATCTCATGCGTTTGAGTAGCTAGGACTGGCTCTCTCTGTCTCTTAATGTAATTGACAGTTGTTTTGATGCCTAAGGCGCAAGGATATTCCTTGGCAACTTGTTAATTAGTAATTAATTAGAGGACGTTACCTAATTGGTTTATGATTAAGGAGAGACATGGTGGTGAGAAGCGTTTTCCATCTCCATAACTAATCTATTGAATCAATCAAAAGAACATAAGTTTCAATGATCAATCCCAACAACTGAAGTGGATCCAACTCTTCAACTTGAGCTTTTTCATTATTGAATTCCCTTTATTTTTATTATTCGCTTTACTTTTACTGCTTTCAGAATTAGATCAATTAAATCAATCTCAAAACCCCCCCACTTCTCTTTCAGTTTATTTTTATTTTTGTTTCAGCTAATTTCCTTGGTCTTGAAAAGAAGAATAGGTAAGTTTTCAATTCCTTGTGAATTCGATGCTTTACCACTATCTGCAGTAGTAATATTGTTGATGACTGAAAAGGTTATTTTTGACCAGCTTCGACAACCGCGAGTCAAAAATTGGTGCCGTTGCCGGGGAATTGATTTAACTAATCTGTTTTTCTTTCATGACCAGATCTGAACGTAGGAAAACTCTGCCTTACGATCTGGAAATTGAGCGCACAATCAGGAGACTGAACAAGGAAGTCACGCCCGAACCTGCGCAAGAAGAAGTCCCCTGCACAGACCACACTTCTGAAACCACTGAACTGCACCATCCAACTCCAGAGATGGCTTAAAACGTGGCACAACCCGTTGTCCACAATGAAAAATCTGTCCGTGAGGAAATAATATAACAAAATGCAGCCATGAGAGCCCCAATGCCAAGAGAAAGAACCATGAGAGAATTGGCAGCACCTATAGGTGATCAAGCACCTCTTTGCATCACCTATCCACCTCTGACAGTTCCCTTTGAACTGAAAACAGGTTTGATTCATCTCCTTCCTAAATTTAGAGGTTTAGAAAATGAAAATCCACACAAGCACTTGAAAAAGTTCAACATTGTCTGTTCATCTATGAGACCTCAAGGTATTTCTGAAGATCATGTTAAATTAAGAGCTTTTCCTTTTTCACTTGATGATTATGCCAAGGATTGGTTATTTTATTTGCCACCTGGATCTATCACTTCTTGGGATGATATGGTGATAACCTTTTTGAATAAATACTATCCAACTTCTAAAGCCATTGGCATAAGAAGAGAAATCAGTAGCATTAGACAGAAACCATCTAAGGATTTATATGATTATTGGAAAAGGTTTAAAAGGTTGTGTAGAGGTTGTCCTCAACATGATATTTCAGATAAGGCACTCATAGAATTCTTCTATGGAGGATTGCTATCATCAGAAAGAAGATTCAATGATGTAGCTTATGGAGGTTCCATTGTAGACAAAACACCTAGGGAGATGAGAGAGTTGATCTCCACCCTTGTAGCCTCATCTAGCCAATATGGAGAAGAAAAGCAACTGCAGAGAGGAGCCAATGAGGTAAGTACATCTACTATTTCTTCTTAGCTTTCTGAACTGACATCTGTTATGAAAAATTTTTCCATAGGATATGCTCAACATGCTCAAGCATCCCAGCCACCTCGGCTATGTGGGATTTGTGCATATGTGGGACACCCAACTGATCAATGTCCTACACTTTAAGAAGATAGCTAGCAAGTCAATGCCATTGGAGGATACAATAACCAGCCTAGACATGATCCATATTCTAACACCTACAATCCAGGTTGGAGAGACCACCCCAATTTCAGCTATGGAAGGGCCAAAAATTACCAGAACTACCAAAAAAATCAAGCCCAACCAGTACCTCCAAGTTCCAATACTACTCTTGATGAGGTAGTGAAGACTTTGCAAAGCCTCCAACAGCAGATGGAACAAATGGCCACCTCCATAAGCAAGCTTGAATCCCAAGGTAAGCTACCTTCCCAAACTGAAACTAACCCCAGACATAATGTGAGTGCCATTACATTGAGAAGTGGGAAGGAGCTTCAAGATGCCAAGACTGATGAAGGAAAGCCATCTGCGCAAGAGCCAAATGTTTCAGCTGAACAACCTGCGCACCACCTCTCCAAGCCACATGGGCGACCTCCATCTGAAACCATTCCTGTGCACAAGCAGAAGGCTGATCAACAGGTAAGTTTCAAAATTCCACTTCCTTTTCCAAAATGATTTGAAAGAACACAAAAAGAAAAAGAAGAAAAGGAGATCCTTGAGACCTTTAGAAAAGTGGAAATCAACATACCTCTACTAGATGCTGTTAAACAGATTCCCAGGTACGCAAAATTTATGAAAGAACTGTGTACCAACAGAAGAAAGCTTGCTGAGAGAGAAAAAGTAGGTGTAGGTGAGGTTGTTACTGCTATGATAAAAAGAGAGCTCCCAACCAAATGTAAAGATAAATGAATGTTTGCTATTTCTTGCAAAATTGGGAATGTTGGGATAAAGAAAGCTATGTGTGATCTTGGTGCATCCATTAATGTTATGCCTCTTTCCATCTATAATTCCTTGAATGCAGGTGCACTTAAAAACACAAGAGTTGTGATTCAATTAGCTGACAGATCTGTGGTGTATCCAAAAGGAGTTTTATAAGATGTTCTAGTGCAAGTAGATGAACTTGTCTTTCCAACAGACTTTTATGTGATTGACACAAAGGAAGACAACTGTAGCACTTCTTCAGACATCCTACTTGGATGTCCTTTCTTGAGCACTGCCAGAACTAAAATAGATGTGCATGATGGCACTCTCACTATGGAATTTGAAGGGGAAGTGATTAAATACAATGTTTATGATGCCATGAAATATCCCCATGATATGTCCTCTGTTTATGGTCTTGATATTATTGATAGTTTGAGCCAGGACATATTTGATGATAATCAAGATGATATACTAACCAATGATCTTTGCAGGGAGATTGACCAGGAAAAGGTAGAGAGCCAGAAAGAGCCATAATTGAAGGAAACAGTCTACAACATCAAGCAGATGAGCTGCAGACAACCGCTGGAAGAACAGAAACCGAATGCACTCCTTCATATCAGTCCACAGAAGGACCTTGCGCAAACAGAGGGCATTCTAGGTGCACCTCTTCAGCTTCCAATTCAAATAGGTCCTACGCAGAAGGAACCTAAAACCAGTTTAGCCAGACACCCCATTCAGATAGACACTTGTCCTCCCAAGCAGCAGAACACAGGTCATAAAATCTCATAACCATATCTGAAACCCCTTCCAGACCACTTGAAATATGTGTACTTGGGAGCTGAAAACACACATCCAGTGATAGTGTCCAATCAATTGAGCCAGACCGAAGAAGAAAGCCTCCCGATAGTACTAAAGAAGCATAAGGGAGCCATAGGATGGACCATAGATGACATAAAAAGTATCTCCCCTACCACATGCATGCATAAAATACACATGGAGGAAGAGTGCAAGCCAGTCAGAGATGCTCAAAGAAGGCTAAATCCACCTATGATGGAGGTAGTGAAAACGAAGATAGTCAAACTTCTGGACACAGGTATCATCTACCCAATCTCTGATAGCAAATGGGTAAGTCCTGTGCATGTAGTTCCCAAAAAGACTGGGATCACCATTATTCCAAATGCTGAAGGAGACCTTGTTCCCACTAGAGTTCAGAATGGGTGGAGAGTATGCATGGACTATAGGAAGCTGAATGCAGCCACAAGGAAAGACCACTTCCCACTACCTTTCATTGATCTGATGCTAAAAAGGCTTGCAGGTAAGTCCCACTATTATTGTCTTGATGGTTTTTCAGGTTTTTATCAAATTTCAGTAGCTCCAGAAGACCAATAAAAGACCACCTTCACTTGTCCTTTTGGCACTTTTGCATTCAGAAGAATGCCATTTGGACTATGCAATGCACCTTGTAACGACCCCAAAATGGACCGTCACCGGCGCTAGGATTCAGGTCGGCTTAAGGCCGCCAGAACCCGTAGCAAGCCTGCTATACTCTCTGTGTACCTGTAAACCTCATACATGATCATACATTTTCTGTGAAAATAAAACTCTTTGCTGAACCAAGGCTTAACCTGTGCATGCACTATCTCTGTACTCTGTACTCATGTACTCTGTACTCTGTATCCCTGACTAGAGCTTACTCTAGATGGGATGGGTTAACTCATACCTGTTAAGCCTGGTTTTCACATACAGGAAAACATATACATTTACAGATCATGTATAAAACATACATTACTAGGTCAAGCAACAACTATTACATCTCTTTAATATTACATGTCCACTCTAAGCTATTACAGATCTCTTTTCTTTTCCTGTACTCTGCTGGACTGTCCCTGTACACTGTACACTGAACCTGCAAAACTGGGGTTAAGGGAGTGGGATGAGCTCTATAGCCCAGTGAGTAGAACAGTAAAACATCGCAGTCAAATATGATCTCATGGAATGCATCATATCACAGACAAGCCACATCACGAGTAAACCTGTCACCACATAGTCCCAGTAACTCTGTGCCAGGGCGTAGAATCGAGCACCTGGTCTTCCTGTCATATATGTATATGTGTATATAACACTGCTGTACTTACCATTGCCAGGGCGTAGTCAAAGGCTCCTGGACTTTGCTTTACCTGCCAGGGCGTAGTCAAAGGCTCCTGGACTTCACTATACCTGCCAGGGCGTAGTCAAAGGCTCCTGGACTTCCTGTCTGAGACTATTGGATCATTCAGCATTCACTCACATCACCAAATAACAATGCAATGCAACATATTCGTGAATACTAATGCAAACAACCTATGGCATAAACATGATGCATGAGATATGCTAAAAGCAGTTTGTGGTTCAATTAAAAGTCATAAGTTTAGTTCCACTCACCTCTGGCTATCTGGACTGACTGACTCTGCAGGCTCTGAACCTCTGGAGCAGTACTCACTGCTGCTCTCTCTGGTTCCTCTGGTCTGTACCTATACAGATGAACTCAAATGAGGGACCAAAACTAGCTTAATATCAACTCTATTACCTTTCCCACGAATCCCCTTAAACTCATTCACCTATCCATGCAAAGCATGCAAAAGAAAGCTGGACAGGACACTTTCGGCGGCAGGTTCGGCGGCCGAATGTCCTCTCCAGAGACGAAACTCAAGCACCTTCGGCGGCACCTTCGGCGGCCGAATCCCCCAAACAGAGCCGAACATGCAAAAACACTCAGGGGCAAGCTGTGGCAACCAAGTCACCATGCAGGAGGTTCGGCGGCCGAATGAACCTTCGACTGCCGAACCTGAGTTCATCCAGAACTCAGCTTCAACGGCAAACCATCTTCTCCTTCCCTTCAACACTTTCTAACATGCATCCTTCCCGTATTCAACACACATATACTCAAGTATATGTTCACAGGGGTCCAAAACTAGCTAATAACCCCAACCAACAAAACAAACATAACACATAATCAGGAATACATGCATAAATCATCAAATCTCCCATTAACTCCCTAAACATGCATCTCTCTCCCCAACTCCCATAAAACCTTCAGAAAACATAAAACCCTGGTCAAGAGCATCACTTACCTCCTGAAGCAAGAAGCTTAACACTCTGAACAAGGGAAAACGGACCAACTCTTCTCACACTCTCAAACTCTCTCAACCTCACTTTTTGCTTCAAAACCTTCACAACTTGGTAACCGAGCAAACTCTTGCATGAGCTGCTTAAACTTAGCACATAAAGCATAGGAGACGTGGCCAACTTCTAGACATGATCTGGTGATAACATCTGTCCAAAATGCTGACTAAGGATGCCCAACAGCTGGCTGGCCAACTCAGTTTCGGCTGCCGAATCGTATGCAAAACCATGCAACATTCGGGGGCCGAACGTACCTTCGGAAGCCGAACATTGGGCACTTTCGGCGGCCGAACTTACCTTCGGCGGCCGAACTTGGCTGAAGTCTCCATGAACTATTTTTTCTTCAAAACTCAAAACTATATAACTTATAAATCTTAAAACACATCATAACAAAACTCCTACCCTTTTCTCGAATCCCAGCACCCCGGATTCCACCAGACAATAGGAATTCCGGTGCCGGATGCTAGCCGGGTATTACATTCTCCCCTCCTTAAGAACATTCGTCCTCGGATGTTCCTAAAACACACAATTAACACATGAAACGGAGAAAACGAACCTCAAATCAAATATGGATACTGCTGGAGCATAGACTCCCGCGTCTCCCAGGTGCACTCTTCTAGATTATGGTGGTTCCATAGAACTTTCACCATCGGAATCTCCTTGTTCCTTAGCTGTCTGATCTGCGTGTCCAGAATCCGCACTGGCTGCTCTATATAGGTGAGATCTGTATGAATCTCCACCTCAGGCTCACTCAGAACCTGATTCGGATCTGACACAAACTGTCGTAGCATAGAAACATGAAATACCGGGTGAATCCTCTCCATAGAAGCAGGTAAATCCAGCTTATATGACACATTTCCGATCCTCTGCAACACCTCAAAGGGTCCAATGTACCGTGGAGCCAATTTACCTTTCTTTCCAAAACGAACCACTCCTTTCATTGGAGACACTTTCAGCAATACCCAATTACCCTCCTGAAACGCTAACTGCTTTCTGCGTACGTCTGCATAACTTTTCTGTCTACTCTGCGCTGTTCTGATTCTCTCTCTGATCATGGGCACCATTCTACTGGTAATGTCTACTAACTCTGGCCCTGCAAGAGCCTTCTCTCCTACCTCTTCCCAGCAAACAGGGGATCTGCACTTCCTCCCATATAATGCTTCATAAGGAGCCATCCCAATGCTAGCATGATGACTGTTATTGTAGGCAAACTCCACCAAAGGTAGATGCTGCCTCCAAGAACCGCCAAAGTCTAACACACAAAGGCGAAGCATATCCTCTATGGTTTGGATGGTCCTTTCTGACTGTCCATCAGTCTGTGGGTGGAAAGCAGTACTAAAATCCAATCTCGTGCCCATCGCACTTTGCAGACTCCGCCAAAAGCGGGAAGTAAACTGAGGTCCTCTGTCTGAAACTATAGACACTGGAACTCCATGTAATCTCACTATCTCATCCAGATAGACCTGTGCCAGCTTATCCACAGAATAGTTACTCCGTACTGGAAGAAAATGAGCAGATTTCGTGAGTCTATCCACAATCACCCATATCGAGTCTATCCTGTTGGACGCTACTGGTAAACCCACTACAAAATCCATGGCTATGTTCTCCCATTTCCACTCTGGAATCGGTAATGGGTTAAGCATTCCGGCTGGTTTCTGATGCTCTAATTTCACCCTCTGACAAACCTCACAGGCTGTCACGAACTGCGCCACTTCTTTCTTCATGGCTGGCCACCAATAGACCCTTTTCAGATCCTGATACATCTTGGTGGCTCCTGGGTGAACACTATACCTCGCATTATGAGCTTCCCTCATAATGTCTTCCTTCACACTGCCCCTATCTGGTACACAAAGTCGACTCCCATAGCGAAGGATCCCTTTGTTGTCAAATCTGAACTCTACACTATTGCCTGATTGAACAGTCCTGGCAATTTTCATCAACTCAGGGTCCTCATGCTGTCTCTGAGCTATCTGCTCCAGAAACACAAGTGTCACTCGCATCTGTGCTATCAACGCACCTGTACCAGACAACTTTAGCTGTAATCCCTCGTCAAAGAGCTTATAAAGCTCCAGCACAACTGGTCTCCGCTCTGCTGCTATATGGGATAAACTGCCTAGTGACTTCCGGCTTAGGGCGTCTGCGACAACATTCGCCTTACCCGGATGATACTGGATCTTACAATCATAATCACTGAGCAATTCTACCCATCTCCTCTGCCTCAAATTAAGCTCTCTCTGACTCAAGATGTACTGTAAACTCTTGTGATCAGTGAAGATCTCGCATTTAACCCCGTAGAGGTAATGCCGCCACATCTTAAGTGCAAAGATAACTGCTGCCATCTCTAGGTCATGGGTAGGGTAATTCAACTCGTGCTTCTTCAACTGTCTAGAAGCATAAGCTATTACCCGATCACTCTGCATCAATACACAACCCAATCCCACTCGAGATGCATCACAGAACACTGTGAAATCCTCATTACTGACAGGCAGAGCTAACACTGGTGCTGTTGTCAATCTCCTCTTGAGCTCCTCAAAGCTCTCATCACACTGGTCTGACCAGATAAACTTCTGGTTCTTCTGAGTCAGTTTGGTCATAGGAGCTGCTATCTTTGAGAAGTTCTGAACGAACCTCCTGTAGTAACCTGCCAGTCCCAGAAAGCTTTTAATCTCAGTCACTGTCGTGGGTCTGGGCCAGTTAGCTACAGCCTCTATCTTCTTGGGGTCTACCTCAATACCCTCTGCTGATACCACATGTCCCAAGAAGGCAATGCTCCGTAACCAAAACTCACACTTCGAGAACTTGGCATATAAACCATGCTCTCTCAGTGTCTGCAGTACTATCCTCAGATGCTGGGCATGTTCCTCTGCATCTCTGGAATACACTAAAATATCATCGATAAACACAATGACAAAGTGATCCAGAAACTCACTGAATACCCTGTTCATGAGATCCATAAATGCTGCAGGGGCGTTAGTCAACCCGAACGGCATCACTAAGAACTCATAATGCCCATATCTGGTCCGGAAAGCTGTCGTAGGCACATCTGCCTCTCTGACTCTCAACTGATGATACCCAGATCTCAAATCTATTTTCGAGAAACAACCTGCTCCAGCTAGCTGGTCAAATAGATCATCAATCCGAGGTAAGGGATATCTATTCTTGATAGTGACCTTGTTCAACTGTCTGTAGTCGATACAAAGTCTGAGGGATCCATCCTTCTTTCTGACAAAGAGCACTGGAGCACCCCAAGGTGAGGTACTAGGGCGGATGAAACCCTTATCTACCAAGTCCTGCAACTGTGCTTTTAACTCTATTAACTCAGCTGGCGCCATTCTGTAGGGAGGAATAGAGATAGGTCTGGTACCTGGCAGTAATTCAATTTTAAACCCTATCTCCCTCTCAGGTGGTAGTCCTGGTAAATCGTCTGGGAACACATCGAGAAACTCTCGGACTACTGGTACTGTGGCTGGTTCCCTCACCTGACTGTCTAGCTCTCTCACATGAGCTAGAAACCCCTGACAACCCCTCCTAAGCAAACGACGAGCCTGAAGGGCTGAAATCATACCTCTGGGTGTACCTCTCCTGTCTCCTCTGAAGACACACTCTGACCCATCCTGGTCTCTGAGACTCACTAGCTTTTCTCTACAGTCCAAAGTAGCACTATATGCAGATAGCCAATCCATCCCTAGAATGACATCAAAATCTGTCAAATCTAGAACCACAAGGTCAGCTGGAAGGCATCTACCCTCTATGAACACTGGACTGAAACAATAGACTGACACTGCCACTGATGGGTCACATCTAGGTCCACTGACCCAGAGAGGATACTCTAACTCAGAACTGATCAAACCCAATCGCTCTATGGCTCTCGAAGCAATAAAGGAATGAGAAGCACCGGGGTCCATCAAAGCATACACATCTGAACACCCAATGATGAGATTACCTGACACCACTGTGTTCGACGTGTTAGCCTCCTCCTGTGTCACTGTGAAAATCCGTACTGGGGCTACCGGATTTCCACCTCGGGAACCTGCTGCTGAAGTAGAGGCTACCCCTCTCCCTCTACCTCTGCCACTAGTCTGAGGCATGACTGGAGCTGCTGGCCGTACAACTGGCTGTACCACACTGCCTGAACTCATCTGCTGGGATGGTGCAAAAGTCATCTGCGGACAATCCCGAGCAATATGCCCTTCCTGTCCACATCGAAAACAAGCTGTAGATCCCAACCGACAAACTCCTCCATGTGGTTTTCCGCATCGTCTGCAGACTGGAGCTGTGCCAGAGCTTGAGCCACTACCTATTCCCAGACCTGACTTGACTTTACTCCAGAACTTACTCTTTGTTCCTTTTGCTCTATCCCATCTTTTACTACTTGGTGTGGGGGCTTTAGAACTCGAAGCCTGTGCCTTTGACTGTTTCTGAATATTGGCACTAGCTTCCATTTTCCTGGCTGCGTCTACTATGGTATGAAAACTCTCCTTTTCTGCTGGAAGAATCAAGGAAGCATACCTGGGATGCAGTCTCATAGTATATCTCCTTGCTTTCTTCTGATCAGTATCATAGGCTTGACCCACGTACTGAAGCAGATCCAGGAACTTATCTGTAAATTCATCAACACTCATCTCATTTGTCTGTCGTAACTGTTCAAATTCAATTACTTTCATCTCCCTCGAACTATCAGGAAAAGCCCACCCTGCAAACTCATTGGCGAACTCTCCCCATGACATGCTGTCCATTCTAGGCTCCACATAATTCTTAAACCATTCTCTAGCTTTCTTGCATTTTACTGTGAAACCTGCCATCTCAATGGCTCTCCTATCATCTGCTCCCAATTCACTGGTTATCATCCTAACTGCTCTGAGGTAGTCAAATGGATCATCTCCCGAGTTGTATTTAGGAGCATCCAATTTCAAGTACTCCGTCATTTGGACTTTACCTCCAGATGAGCTAGGTTCATGTCTGTCAACAACAGGGGCTACTGGTTCTGTTTGTGGTGGTGGAGGTGCTGGTTCATTTATTTCTGGGTGTGCTGCACTTGAATGTATAGGGGAGGGTGGATACATAGGATATGGTGGATATGATGGGTAATAATGAGGATATGGCATATATGGCATGTATGTAGGATATGGGTCAAAGCGAGAGTACTCCGACATACCCTCCATCGGATACTCTGGCTCCTGAAACACAGCTGGATAATCAAATCCTGAGGCCTGAACACCTCCTAAAGATTCTCCCATACCTTCATCCATAGACGGATCAGTCTCCATAGCCTCCCTCTCTTCCTCTGATCTTCCTCCCCTAGCTGTTCCTCTTCTGCTCTCGTCGACAGACCTTATAGGGTCTATTGACGTACCTTCCCTGCTAGATCTCTGAGACCTTGCCCTTGGCAATGCAGGAGGACGAGCAGCTGGTCTCTCACTCTCTGGTGGGACTCCAGTCAATCGAGCTGATCGACGAGTTCCTCGCATCTCTACTCGCTGGAAACACAACATATAACATACCACTTTAGCACATAAACATCACATATCAATCAGACAACACTCATGGCATATCATAGCAGATAGGACTCAAGACCCTATCCTAGTGGACATGATTTCCTATTGTGCTTGACCACTTCTACCCTATCTGAGCCCAACACTATCTCTATAGGTCCGATCATATGAACCTAGGGCTCTGATACCAATCTGTAACGACCCCAAAATGGACCGTCACCGGCGCTAGGATTCAGGTCGGCTTAAGGCCGCCAGAACCCGTAGCAAGCCTGCTATACTCTCTGTGTACCTGTAAACCTCATACATGATCATACATTTTCTGTGAAAATAAAACTCTTTGCTGAACCAAGGCTTAACCTGTGCATGCACTATCTCTGTACTCTGTACTCATGTACTCTGTACTCTGTATCCCTGACTAGAGCTTACTCTAGATGGGATGGGTTAACTCATACCTGTTAAGCCTGGTTTTCACATACAGGAAAACATATACATTTACAGATCATGTATAAAACATACATTACTAGGTCAAGCAACAACTATTACATCTCTTTAATATTACATGTCCACTCTAAGCTATTACAGATCTCTTTTCTTTTCCTGTACTCTGCTGGACTGTCCCTGTACACTGTACACTGAACCTGCAAAACTGGGGTTAAGGGAGTGGGATGAGCTCTATAGCCCAGTGAGTAGAACAGTAAAACATCGCAGTCAAATATGATCTCATGGAATGCATCATATCACAGACAAGCCACATCACGAGTAAACCTGTCACCACATAGTCCCAGTAACTCTGTGCCAGGGCGTAGAATCGAGCACCTGGTCTTCCTGTCATATATGTATATGTGTATATAACACTGCTGTACTTACCATTGCCAGGGCGTAGTCAAAGGCTCCTGGACTTTGCTTTACCTGCCAGGGCGTAGTCAAAGGCTCCTGGACTTCACTATACCTGCCAGGGCGTAGTCAAAGGCTCCTGGACTTCCTGTCTGAGACTATTGGATCATTCAGCATTCACTCACATCACCAAATAACAATGCAATGCAACATATTCGTGAATACTAATGCAAACAACCTATGGCCTAAACATGATGCATGAGATATGCTAAAAGCAGTTTGTGGTTCAATTAAAAGTCATAAGTTTAGTTCCACTCACCTCTGGCTATCTGGACTGACTGACTCTGCAGGCTCTGAACCTCTGGAGCAGTACTCACTGCTGCTCTCTCTGGTTCCTCTGGTCTGTACCTATACAGATGAACTCAAATGAGGGACCAAAACTAGCTTAATATCAACTCTATTACCTTTCCCACGAATCCCCTTAAACTCATTCACCTATCCATGCAAAGCATGCAAAAGAAAGCTGGACAGGACACTTTCGGCGGCAGGTTCGGCGGCCGAATGTCCTCTCCAGAGACGAAACTCAAGCACCTTCGGCGGCACCTTCGGCGGCCGAATCCCCCAAACAGAGCCGAACATGCAAAAACACTCGGGGGCAAGCTGTGGCAACCAAGTCACCATGCAGGAGGTTCGGCGGCCGAATGAACCTTCGGCTGCCGAACCTGAGTTCATCCAGAACTCAGCTTCAACGGCAAACCATCTTCTCCTTCCCTTCAACACTTTCTAACATGCATCCTTCACGTATTCAACACACATATACTCAAGTATATGTTCACAGGGGTCCAAAACTAGCTAATAACCCCAAACAACAAAACAAACATAACACATAATCAGGAATACATGCATAAATCATCAAATCTCCCATTAACTCCCTAAACATGCATCTCTCTCCCCAACTCCCATAAAACCTTCAGAAAACATAAAACCCTGGTCAAGAGCATCACTTACCTCCTGAAGCAAGAAGCTTAACACTCTGAACAAGGGAAAACGGACCAACTCTTCTCACACTCTCAAACTCTCTCAACCTCACTTTTTGCTTCAAAACCTTCACAACTTGGTAACCGAGCAAACTCTTGCATGAGCTGCTCAAACTTAGCACATAAAGCATAGGAGACGTGGCCAACTTCTAGACATGATCTGGTGATAACATCTGTCCAAAATGCTGACTAAGGATGCCCAACAGCTGGCTGGCCAACTCAGTTTCGGCTGCCGAATCGTATGCAAAACCATGCAACATTCGGGGGCCGAACGTACCTTCGGAAGCCGAACATTGGGCACTTTCGGCGGCCGAACTTGGCTGAAGTCTCCATGAACTATTTTTTCTTCAAAACTCAAAACTATATAACTTATAAATCTTAAAACACATCATAACAAAACTCCTACCCTTTTCTCGAATCCCAGCACCCCGGATTCCACCAGACAATAGGAATTCCGGTGCCGGATGCTAGCCGGGTATTACACACCTGCTACCTTTCAACGTTGCATGATGAGCATATTCTCATATTATGTGGGAAACACAATTGAAGTGTTCATGGATGATTTCACAGTACATGGTAACTCCTTTGGAGAGTGCTTTGCCAACTTGGAGAAGATCCTACAGAGATGCATTGAATCAAATATTGTGCTTAATTATGAGAAATGACATTTCATGGTTAATTAAGGTATGGTTTTAGGGCATGTAGTTTCAGCTAAAGGGATTGAAGTGGACAAAGCCAAGGTAGACATAATAAAAAATCTGCCTTATCCTACAAATGTTAAAGAAATCCGTTCTTTCCTTGGTCATGCAGGATTCTACAGGAGATTCATAAAAGATTTCTCCAAAATCACACAGCCATTATGTAAATTGCTCAAACAAGATGTAACATTTGATTTTGATGCAGGTTGCAAAACAACATTTGATCTGATAAAGGAATTGCTTGTGACTGCCCCAATCATTCAGGCACCTGATTGGAACTTATCCTTTGAAATCATGTGTGATGCAAGCAACTATACAGTGGGGGCAGTCTTGGGGCAACGTATGGGAAACTCACCCCACGTGATTCACTATGCATCTCGCACATTGGATGCTGCCCAAAGCAACTACTCAACTACAGAAAAAGAGCTCTTGGCTGTTGTATTTGCCTTAGAGAAGTTCAGACCATACCTCCTGGGGACTAAAGTCATCATCTATTCTGTGGATTCTATTGTTACAAGAATTCGATCTGGAAATAAGGGACAAGAAAGGAAAGGAGAATCTAGTGGCTGATCACTTGAACCGGCTTCCCTCTAGCTCTGCGCCATGTCCAGTCAAGGAAGACTTCCCAGACGAACATATGTTCGTCAATCATTCTGAATAAGTGGATCGCACCAAGCACACCACCTAGGGGAGTACTCAGTTTCCTTTGCTCTTTTATGTTTCTTATACATTGAGGACAATGTATGAATTAGGTGTGGGGGTGCATATCTCTGAATTTTCCTTTCAGTTTTTTGCGATTCTTCTTCTTCTTTCTCCTTTCAGTTTCTACGATTTTTTCTTCTTCTTTTTTCTTTCAGTTTGCGATTTTCCTTTCAGTTCTTCTTCTTTCAGTTCTTCGTGAGAATAGCTAGCCACAGTTTGATTTTTTTTTCAAAATTTTTTTCGTTTTTGCTTTCAATAACACACACAACCACAGTCTTCTTCTTTTTTATTGCTCTACTCAAACTGTTAGACTATATTGGATGAACTTTCTTTCCATGACTCCATTGATGTGATGACTCTTTAAACTTATATTGAATCAATTGCAAAGAGTTATATTTATGTTTGGGAATTCCCTTTTTAATTGAATCTTTGAGCTTGCCATGGTGAAAAATATATTGATGACACTCATTAGAGAGAACAAATTGAAAGTTGTGTGAATAAATTTAATATGACTTGTTTTAGCAATTGGTGTTGACTTGCCTAAATCATTGAGAAAGAAAATTCGGCAAAGGCCTAGACTTCATGAGCACAAATTAAAAACTGTTCCAATGGTTGAAAGACTATGAACAGAGCTAGTAGCCATTTGGACAGGTGACCAACTGAGTAACTGGGTGTAACGACCCGAAAATCGGACCGCTACCGGCGCTAGGATCCAGGTCGGCTTAAGGCCGCCGGGACCCGTAGCAAGCCTGACATACAACCTGTAAAGCTGTTTAATCCTATACATGATCAACAACATACATAAAAATTAAAACTTTTCTTTCATACATTCTATCATACACCAAACTCAACCTGTGCATGCACTGAACATAGTCATAATCATAACCATGACCCCTCTGTGGGATCTCATCAATGCCCCAATGGGTAATATAACATATGTTGAGCTGGTTTACATAAACATCATAAAACATCTAAGATCATGTTTTAAAGGGATAACAACATTCTATGGTCAAGCACACCTCTATCATCCATAAGCCTCATTACATTACATGTCTAAACTGTACTTTTACATAACATTAAATACATTTATCATGTCCACTCTATCTATTACATAGACAAGACTTCAATACTCTTGCTGACCTCCTGGTCTACCCTGTACCTGCAAACCTGGGGGATTAGGGAGAGGGGTGAGCTATTAGAGCCCAGTGAGCAAAATAATAAAACTTTTAAAACATATGATAACATGGAATGCATCACATCACAATCATATCACATCAAGGATGAATTTGTCACCAATAAACCTTCTTCAGATCTTGATACATCTTGGTGGCTCCGGGGTGAACGCTGTATCTTGCATTATGAGCCTCTCTCATAATGTCTCATTTTAGCCCTATGTCATCTGGTACACATAGTCTGCTCCCATAGCGGAGGATCCCTTTGCTGTCGAATCTGAACTCACTATCTTTGCCTGACTGAATAGTCCTGGCAATCTTCACTAACTCTGGGTCCTCATGCTGTTTCTGAGCCACCTGCTCTAGAAACACGGGTGCCACTCTCATCTGAGCTACCAAAGCACCTGTACCAGACAACTCCAACTGTAGACCTTCCTCAATGAGCTTGTAAAACTCCTTCACCACCGGCCTCCTCCCTGCCGATATGTGGGATAAACTACCGAGTGATTTCTGTCTTAAGGCGTCTGCCACAACATTCGCCTTACCCGGATGGTACTGAATCTTGCAATCATAGTCACTCAGCAGCTCCACCCATCTTCTCTGTCTCAAGTTCAAATCTCTTTGACTCAGGATGTACTGCAGGCTCTTATGATCTGTGAAGATCTCACATTTTACCCCATAGAGGTAGTGCCTCCACATCTTGAGTGCAAAGATTACTGCTGCCATCTCCAGGTCATGTGTGGGGTAATTCAACTCATGCTTCTTCAGCTGTCTAGAAGCATAAGCAATCACCCTTTCATTCTGCATTAACACACAACCCAGTCCCACCCGGGACGCATCACAACACAGCCCATTGGGGCATTGATGAGATCCCACAGAGGGGTCATGGTTATGATTATGACTATGTTCAGTGCATGCATAGGTTGAGTTTGGTGTATGATAGAATGTATGAAATAAAAGTTTTAATTTTTATGTATGTTGTTGATCATGTATGGGATTAAACAGGTTTACAGGTTGTATGTCAGGCTTGCTACGGGTCCCGGCGGCCTTAAGCCGACTTGGATCCTAGCGCCGATAGTGGTCCGATTTTCGGGTCGTTACACTGGGTGTGGGTATCACCAATATGTACCTTTTACGTCAAAAGGTTTGACTCGCGGTTGTCGAAGCCGGTCAAAAATAAACTTTCTGGTTATCAACAATTTACAACTGCAGATAGTGGTGAAGGATCGAATCCATAGGGAATTGAGAACTTACCTATTTTCCTCATCAAGACCAATAAAATAAACTGAAACAAAAATAAACTGAAAAAGAAGAAAACTGAAAACGAGATAAACTGAAACGAGATAAAACTGAAACGAGATAAAACTGAAAGAAAAATAAATGGAAAGTAAAATAAACTAAAATGAGATATAACGAGATAAGACTGAAAGAGAAATAAACGGAAAGCAAAATAAACTGAAACGAGATAAAACTGAAAACGAGATAAACTGAAAGCAGAATAAAAATAAATTGCAGTAAAAGTAAAATGGGGGGTTTGAGATTGATTTGATTAACAAACTACTGAAAGCAATTAAAATAAGCGAATAATAAAATAAAAGAGAAATAAATAATAAGAAAGCTCTAGTTGAAGAATTGGATCCACTTCAGTTGTTGGGATTGATCATTGACACTTAGTTTCTTTTGATTGATTCAATAGATTAGTTATGGAGATGGAAGACGCTTCTCACCACCATGTCTTTCCTTATGATTAAACCAATTAGGGAACGTCCTCTAATTAATTAGTAATTAACAAATTGCCAAGGAACGTCCACGGGCCTTAAGCATCAAAACAATTGTTAATTGCATGAAGAGATAGAGAGATCAAATCCTAACTACTCAAACGCATGAGATGTCGTTAGATCATACAATTTCCTTAGTTTTTACACCAAGTGTTCTTATGTTTGAATAATCCAATCAATTACGGACTTAAATCATCCAAACTAACATATTATTACTTTGCAATCAAGAATCAACGTAGATCTAAACAACAAAGCAATATTGAAATCAAGCATGAAATTGCACAAATATTGAACAACCAAAAGTTAAACAATGTTTGATCAAGTTTCCCAATCCATATAATAACTAAAGTATCACCTAATCTTCAACTAGAATAAAAGATTTCAGCCTCTCATGGCTGAGACAAAATTAAAAATAAAAGAAAAGAAGAAAGGTAGAAGAAGAGATGTGAATCTCGTAGGTGTCTCCAAGGTTGTCTGTAAAGGTTGTGTGGAGGCTCCTTATGTGTCTTTTTATAGTTGAAAGTGCTGCCCTAGGTCATACTTGCTTCCTAATTAGTGAAGAGGCTGCCCAAAGTGCTGAAAAGGAAAGAATCGCGTTGCAAATTCTCCAGAAGGAAGGAGGCGCGCAGTCAGGCTTCAAAAGAGGAAGGATGCGCGCAGATTGCAGAAGAGGAAGTGAAGCGCAGTCATTGAATGCATAAGGGAAAGAAATCTGTCCAGTGTTTCCTTTTTAGGTGGAGCCTTTGTTTGAATTTTGAATGCTGAATGAAGAAGAGGCAAGTGCGTCTTCATGAGATCTTGCTGCCTAAATAGGAAGATATGACTGCTGCAGTGTGTGCACATCTTTGAATAAGGAAAGAAAGATCTGCGATTTGAATTTCAAATAATCTTCTAACTGAGCTTTCCTTATTTGCTTTTGCTTCTGCACTTCCCTTATTTGAGGACTTCCCTTTTCTGAAAACTTTCCTTATTTGACACTTTCCATAATTGGCTTCACCTTTGAATAAGGAAATAAGAATATGCAATTTGAATTTCAAAGAATCTGTTGATTGCGCTTTCCTTTTCTGGTACTTTCCATATTTGGCACTTTTTGGCAGTTTTAAGAGCATTTTCTCCAGATTGTCTCTTTACACCTAATATCTGCAAAACATGATTAAAACCACAAAATTAGGTAGAAAATGTGTAAATAAACATCAATAAGATCATGATAATATGGACTAAAATATGCTCTATCAAATACCCCCACACCTTGCCTTTTGCTTATCCTCAAGCAAATAAACATAGTCAAACAACCTTTCTTACTCTAGATCCTTATTTCCACTTAAGTTCTTACTCTAGACCCCTATTTTGAATCATTGCAGTGAAGAATATATGCATGAAGATTATTCACCTCCTTTCCTTGTTTCCCTTTACTTACCATGGCTAGGATTTGTTTTCCTCAAGAGAGACCATACATGCACATGTTTGTTTTGATAAGACTTTTTCTAGCTTTCCGAGTGACTTGCCCTTACCTTGAAGTACTTTATTCAGCTTTTTGCACTTTTAATTTTACTTGAACAAGTCACCAACCTTTTGACGTGAAGGTACATATTTGTGATACCCACCCCCAGTTACTTAGTTGGTCACCTGTCCAAGTGGCTACTAGCTCTGTTCATAGTCTTTTGACCATTGGAACATTTTTCAATTTGTTCTTTTGAAGTCTAAGCCTTTGTGAAATTCTTTCTCTCAATGATTTGGGCAAATCAACACCAATTGCTAAATCAAGTTCTGTTAAGTTCATTCACACAATTTTCAATTCATTCTCTCTAATGAGTTTCATCAATATATTTTTCACCATGGCAAACTCAAAGATTCAATTCAAAAGGTAATTCTCAAAGATGAATATAACTCACTGCAATTGATTCAACATAAGTTTAAAAAGTTATCACATCAATGGGGCCATGGAAAGAAAAGCTCATCAACATAGTTCATGAGTTTGAGTATAGCAAATCAAAACACAAACGAGAAGCTGTGGTTGTGTGTGTTATTGAAAGCAAAACAAAAAATTGAAAAAAAAAAATCACACTGAAAATGAAAACAAAAATTCAAACTGAAAATTAAAGCGAAAATTAAAAATTCAGAAATATGCATCCCCACACCTAAATCATGCATTGTCCTCAATGTATGGAAAATATTAAAATGCAAGAGAAACTGAGTACTCCCCTGGGTGTGGTGTGCATGGTGCAATCCACTTGATCAAGGCTCAAGTAATTGGGGAAGGGAAAAGAGTCCCAACTGCATTGAGCAAAAAGTGTAGCACTCCTTTTGATTTGGTCATAACCCATCCTATTTTTTCCATGTACTCATGAAGTAACATGATTAGCCTTTCCTCTTTTAGATGAGGTGCCTCTAGCCCTTATGTTTGCATTTTTGAGCACTTCCAACTTCAATTCATATTTCTCCATAGCTAGCTGCAATTTAGTACTAAAATCTGGCAAAATAAACTCTACCTTATCCGGAGGTTTGGGCAAGCATTGATCCGCATGGTCCTTTGGTTTGGGCTCTTGAAATACCATTTGTTCTTTGTGAGCATGGATTATTTGCGTTGGAAGGCTGAAAGGAGTTTCAGGCGATGGAAGCTGTGGTGAGAGGTTCGGCGGCCAAAAGGTGGTGGTTTCAGTTTGCGCAAGGTTGATCTGAAGAGGTGCGATTGGCTCTCCTTTGTTCTGCGCATGTTTGCAGTCCACCTGTTGGATACAACAGTCAGTTTCTTTCAGTTCTGGCTCTTTCTGGCTCTCTTCCCTGCAAAGATTATTGTTCCGAATATCATCTTGATTCATATAAAAAACATCTTTGCTCAAATAATCAATGACATCTAAATCAACAACAGGTTCTGTTTGACCAGTTTGTTTGGACAAACAGTTTTCTGGTTGTTTCTCTTCAGCAGCTTGTTCATGTACTTGCCAACTTTCATCATCATCCCCGACATCTTGAAGCTCTTGCTCTTTTCTTAGCATGTGTGCTTTCACTCTGGTGGTTATTTGTTCCATCTGCTGTTGGAGGCTTTGCACAAAAATTGCCAATGTCCTCATCTTTTCTTCAAAGTGCTGGTTGGAACTTGGAGGTTCTGGTTGGGCTTGACATCCTTGATAATTTTGGTAGTTGTTATCCCATGCATAACTGAAGTCTGGACAGTCTCTCAAACCTGGATTGTATGTGTCATAGTAGGGATCATGTCTTGGCTGTTCATAAAATCCTGCATGTGCTGGTTGGTAATCCTCATAAAGTGTAGGACATTGGGAAGTTGCGTGTCCCACATATCCACAGATCATACACGGCCTAGGTGGCTGGGATGCTTGAACCTGTTGAGCTAGTCCTATGGCAAAATCTTTCATAAAAGATGTCAGAAAAGAAAAATCAAATCTACTTACCTCATCCATGATTCAGATCTGCAGTGGTGACTGTGCCTTGGTGAGATATTTGGCGGCATAATGAGGATGAGGTTCAGCGGCCGAAGGTTGATAAAGTTCGGCAGCCGAATGTGTTGCAGAAGGTGCTCCTGCGCAAAGGTGGTCTTCAATTTTTTTATTATTTTCATTTTGGTCCTGAAAGAAAAACAAATAAGTTAAATCAATTCCCCGGCAACGGCGCCAATTTTTGACTCGCGGTTGTCGAAGCCGGTCAAAAATAACCTTTCTGGTTATCAACAATTTACAACTGCAGATAGTGGTTAAAGGATCGAATCCACAGGGAATTGAGAACTTACCTATTTTCCTTATCAAGACCAATAAAATAAACTGAAACAAAAATAAACTGAAAAAGAAGAAAACTGAAAACGAGATAAACTGAAACGAGATAAAACTGAAAGAAAAAAAAACAGAAAGCAAAATAAACTGAAATGAGATATAACGAGATAAGACTGAAAGAGAAATAAATGGAAAGCAAAATAAACTGAAACGAGATAAAACTGAAAACGATATAAACTGAAAGCAAAATAAAAATAAATTGCAGTAAAAGTAAAATGGGGGATTTGAGATTGATTTGATTAACAAACTACTAAAAGCAATTAAAATAAGCGAATAATAAAATAAAAGAGAAATAAATAATAAGAAAGCTCTAATTGAAGAATTGGATCCACTTCAGTTGTTGGGATTGATCATTGACACTTAGTTTCTTTTGATTGATTCAATAGATTAGTTATGGAGAAGGAAGACGCTTCTCACCACCATGTCTCTCCTTATGATTAAACCTATTAGGGAACGTCCTCTAATTAATTAATAATTAATAAATTGCCAAGGAATGTCCTTGGGCCTTAGGCATCAAAACAATTGTTAATTGCATGAAGAGATAGAGAGATCCAATCCTAACTACTCAAACGCATGAGATGTCGTTAGATCATACAATTTCCTTAGTTTTTACACCAAGTGTTCTTATGTTTAAATAATCCAAGCAATTACGGACTTAAATCATCCAAACTAACATATTATTACTCTGCAATCAAGAATCAACATAGATCTAAACAACAAAGCAATATTGAAATCAAGCATGAAATTGCACAAATATTGAACAACCAAAAGTTAAACAATGTTTGATCAAGTCTCCCAATCCATATAACAACTAAAGTATCACCTAATCTTTAACTAGAATAAAAGATTTCAGCCTCTCATGGTTGAAATAAAATTAAAAAAAAAGAAAAGAAGAAAGGTAGAAGAAGAGATGTGAATCTCGTAGGTGTCTCCAAGGTGGTCTGTAAAGGTTGTGTGGAGGCTCCTTATGTGTCTTTTTATAGTTGAAAGTGCTGCCCTAGGTCATACTTGCTTCCTAATTAGTGAAGAGGCTGCCCAAAGTGCTGAAAAGGAAAGAATCGCGTTGCAAATTATCCAGAAGGAAGGAGGCGCGCAGATCAGGCTTTAGAAGAGGAAGGATGCGCACGGATTACATAAGAGGAAGTGAAGCACAGTCATTGAATGCATAAGGGAAAGAAATCTGTCCAGTCTTTCCTTTTTAGGTGGAGCCTTCGTTTGAATTTTGAATGCTGAATGAAGAAGAGGCAAGTGCGTCTTCATGAGATCTTGCTGCCTAAATAGGAAGATATGACTGCTGCAGTGTGTGCACATCTTTGAATAAGGAAAGAAAGATCTGCGATTTGAATTTCAAATAATCTTCTGACTGAGCTTTCCTTATTTGCTTTTGCTTCTGCACTTCCCTTATTTGAGGACTTCCCTTTTCTGAAAACTTTCCTTATTTGACACTTTCCATAATTGGCTTCACCTTTGAATAAGGAAAGAAGAATCTGCAATTTGAATTTCAAAGAATCTGTTGATTGCGCTTTCCTTTTCTGGTACTTTTCATATTTGGCACTTTTTGGCAGTTTTAAGAGCATTTTCTCCAGATCGTCTCTTTACACCTAATATCTGCAAAACATTATTAAAACCACAAAATTAGGTAGAAAAGGTGTAAATAAACATCAATAAGATCATGATAATATGGACTAAAATATGCTCTATCAAGGTTGGTGACTTGTTCAAGCAAGTTTAAAGTGCAGGAAGCTGAATAAAGTACTTCAAGGTAAGGGCAAGTCAATCCAAAAGCTAGAAAAAGTCTTAATTGAACAATAATATGTGCATGTGTAATCTCTCTCTTGAGGAAAACAAATCCTAGCCATGGTAAGTAAAGGGAGTCAAAGAAAGAAGGTAAGTAACCTTGATACATATATTCTTCACTTGAATGATTCAAAATAGGTATCTAGAGTAAGAGCTTGAGTGGAAATAAGGATCAAGTAGCAAAGAGAGCTTGTTTGACTATGTTTATTTGCTTGATAACAGGCAAAAGGCTAGGTGTGGGGGTATTTGATAGAGCATATTTTAGACCATTTTATCATGATATTATTGATGTTTATTTACATCTTTTCTGCCTAATTTTGTGGTTTTGATCTTATTTTGTAGAAGATAGGTGTAAAGAGACAATCTGGTGAAAATGCTCTTAAAACTGAAACTTTTTGGTGAAAATTCAAATAATAGATCTTTCTTTCCTTGTTTAAAGATGTGCAAACACCTCGGCAGTCAGATCTTCCTATTTAGGCAGCAAGATTTCAAGAAGACGCACTTGCCTCTCTTGCATTCAGTATTCAAGATTTGAAATTCAAACGAAGGCTCCACCTAAAAAGAAAAGTTTGGAGAACATATCTTTCCCTCTGCACAACCCATCGCGCGCCTCCTTCCTTCTGAAGAGCCAATCCGTGCGCCTTCTTCCTTCTGAAGACCTTGCAACGCGATTCTTTCCTTTTCAGACACAACTTGGGCAGCAAGCACCTCTTGGGCAGCAAGGGTAGCATCTAATCCTATTTAAGAAGCACATAAGGCCAGCCGAATAGCTTCTTGCACTTCATCTTCTCGGATTGCACAAGGCCGATGCCCCCAAGCCTTTTCTCTTCTTCTACCTTTCTTTTTTTCTTTTATTTTTGATTTTTGTTCAGCCATGAGTGGTTGAAACTTTTTATTCTAGTTGAAGATTGGTTGAAACTTAAGTTGTTTTATGAATTGAGAGATCTGAACATAAGTTGTTTGTCTTTGGTTTATTCAATATTCATACAATTTCATGCTTGATTCCATTATTGTTTTGTTGTTTTGATCAAATTGGCCACTTGATTCTTGATTACAAGGTAATATATTGTTAGTTTGGATAATTTTGAGTCCGTAATTGCTTGGATTATTCAAACATAAGAACACTTGGTGTAAAAACTAAGGAAATTGTATGATCTAGCAATATCTCATGTGTTTCAGTAGCTAGGATTGGCTCTCTCTATCTCTTAATGCAATTGACAGTAGTTTTGATGCCTAAGGCCCAAGGACGTTCCTTGGCAACTTGTTAATTAGTAATTAATTAGAGAACGTTCCCTAATTGGTTTATGATTAAGGAGAGATATGGTGGTGAGAAGCGTTTTCCATCTCCATAACTAATTTATTGAATCAATCAAAAGAACATAAGTTTCAATGATCAATCCCAACAACTGAAGTGGATCCAACTCTTCAACTTGAGCTTTTTCATTATTGAATTCCCTTTATTTTTATTATTCGCTTTACTTTTACTACTTTCAGAATTAGATCAATCTCAAAACCTCCCCCCACTTCTATTTCAGTTTATTGTTGTTTCAGTTAATTTCCTTGGTCTTGATAAGAAGAATAAGTAAGTTTTCAATTCCCTGTGGATTTGATCCTTTACCACTATGTGCAGTAGTAATATTGTTGATAACTGAAAAGGTTATTTTTGACCGGTTTCGACAACCACGAATAACTACTTCATCTCTTCCAGTATCATACATCATCCCTCATATGTCATATATGGGACTCAATAATAAGGAATACAATATAAAAAGAATTTATATGAATCATGCATACATGTATGAAAGCAATGCATGGATGTAATGATACTTAAACCTCAACCTTTGCTTGGTTAAACTAAAATTGTGTGAACTATGTAAACTAAGTTTGTAGGACTAAAGAACTAGAACTAAAAAAATGCCTTCGTTGTCCTTCCAACACTCACATATAAAAGGATAGGCATTATTTGAGAATCTAATACTTTATATACCTATGGTTCATTGGTACATCTGGGCTTTATCAATAAGGGATTATAGCCCATAATGGTTCCTCCACACTCAATAAATAATGACTATCTAACTTGAAAGTCAGATATATAAATGGAATTTCACTTGCCCTCTAGGAGATATAATGGGCATGGGCACTTCCTTGCCATGTGTTATATGGTTTTGATGTTCAATTGTTGGGCCTAGGTTCATTTCATACTTCTTTAATCTTATACTCTAACCTATAGGGTAAATAGGCAACACGGAGCATGTATAAAGGGTCCTTAGGTTATATGTTTACAGAGTTCAGCATGGAGTTCTCCTTTTACTTTGTTTTGGGCCAGTAGATGGTTCCCACCATGGTTAGGACCGTCACCGAATAGGCCTTCCATTGCCAACCTAGGTGGAAGAGAAAATGTGCAAATGACCGTCATGCGAGGCATGCAAGTTTTGATGCATTCAATTGTAACGACCCGAAAACCGGACCGCTATCGGCGCTAGGATTCAAATAGACTTAAGGTCGCTGGAGCCCGTAGCAAGCCTACTATACATCCTGTGTACCTGATAAAATCCCATACATGATCACAAGATATAACAAAAATATAAACATCACATGAACTAAGGCTCGACCTATACATGCATCAAAATTGAAAACATAAACCCATACTAGAGCCCTCATCAAATGCTCCAGTATGGTGAACATCACATGCCTCAAGCTTAGTTTAAACATAACACATAATTAAAACTTTTACATAAGGATCATGAAAACAGGGATTACAAGGTCAAAAACTAGGGCAAAGCACAATTCTAATCCATTAACCAATATATGTCCACAACTATACTATTACATTAGACTATACCAGTAACTATGCCGACTTTCCCCGAGCTATATTTGACCCTGCAAACCTAGGGTTAGGAGAAAGGGATAAGCTGCAAGAGCCTAGTGAGCAGTAAAAACAGTTTAATAAACATATGATCGAATGAGATGCATCACAACACAAATAATACACATCAAGATGTTAGTGTATTTGCCCTAGGCCATTATCTTGGACCTTTTTGTATGTCATTTTGGTTATTAATAGAAGAGGTTTTACTATCATTATTATTTTTTTACATATTACATAATAATAATTAACATCCCTAGTTACTTATTATTATGATGATAATAATAAAATATAACTAGTATGGTTATTGATTGATAATCATGAGATGATTATATATATATTGATATAATTCAATAATCATAGATACTTGTTAGAGAATAAAGTATTGGATGGACCCGCACTGAGATCACTACATGGGTTATTGTCATAAGTGAATCTCAAAGTAGTTATGTCTTAATCCTTTGACTTGAGATTGTCATAGTTTCCAACATAAGGACTATTATGTTTTGACATAACCAAACAGTGTCTTTAATCGGACAATCATAAAGGTTATGATTGAGCATAATAGAAATTACATAGAGTATATTGAACAATCAAGATAGAATTTATCCCTCTCTTTAAGAGAGATATCTTCTGGGCCCCTCGATAAGTGAGACTGAGAAATGCATGGCTGTGATCAAATGAATTGCTAGTGTGATCAATATCATTTGAATTTATTAGTCCACTTAGAGATCGAGAAATCATAAGCATACGTGCCAAGGGAGGTTATCAGTACTTCATTACATTCACTGATGATTTCAGTAGGTATGGCTATGTCCACGTAATGAAACATAAACATGAATCATTTGAAATGTTTAGAACTTTTAAAAATGAAGTACAAAATAATTTTGGTAGAACTATCAAAATGCTTCGATCTGATCGAGGTGGTGAATATTTGAGCCAAGATTTTGATGAACATCTTAGAAATTGTGAAATTGTTTCACAATTAACTCCTTCAGGAACTCCACAATGGAATGGTGTTTCTGAAAGGAGAAATCAAACTTTATTAGATATAGTTCGATCTATGATGAGTCAAACAAATCTCCCTTTATTATTTTGGAGTTATGCCTTGGAAACAGCTGCATTCATTTTAAACCGAGCACCATCGAAAGCGGTTGAAAAGACACCATATGAGTTATGGACTGGCAAAATGCGCAGTTTGTCTTTTCTCAAGATTTGGGGTTGTGAGACTTATGTGAAACGCCCAATTTTAGATAAGTTAGCTCCAAAATCTATCAAGTGCAATTTTGTGGGGTATACTAAGGAAACCAAAGGATACTATTTCTATATTCCCTCAGAGAACAAAGTGTTTGTTGCTCGAAATGGTACCTTTTTAGGAAAGGAATTTATCTCTCAGAAATTCAGTGGGAGTACAGTGTGACTTGAGGAAAGTCAAGCACCACAATAGAGCATTGAACCGCCGATAGAACCACTTCCAGAATCACAAACATTTGTGGAAGCTGAAAAGGTGACACAAGTCCCACGCAGATCTGATAGGACACATCATCAGCCTGAGAGATATGGATTTCTCATGTCTGACAGTCGTGAACTTTTACTCATTGATCAAGATGAGCCTACAACCTATCAAGAGGCTGTGTCAGGTCCAGATTTTGAGAAATGGCTTTCCGCCATGAAATCTGAAATGCAATCCATGTATGACAATCGAGTTTGGTCATTAATTGATCCCTCTGAGGGTGTTAAGACCATTGGTTGGAAATGGGTTTTCAAGAAGAAAATTGACATGGATGGAAATGTGCATACCTACAAAGCAAGGCTTGTTGCAAAAGGTTTCAAACAAACTCATGGTATAGACTATGATGAAACCTTTTCACCAGTTGCAATGCTTAAGTCGGTTAGAATTCTCATTGCCATTGTTGCGTACTACGATTATGAGATATGGCAAATGGATGTCAAAACAACTTTCCTTATTGGAAACTTGCTCGAGGATGTGTACATGACACAACCTGAGGGTTTTATAATCCCTGAGAATTATGAAAAGATTTGCAAGCTTCAAAGATCCATTTATGGATTGAAGCAAGCCTCTCGGAGCTGGAATGTTCGTTTTGATGAGACAGTCAGGGACTTTGGATTCATTAAGAATGAAGATGAAACTTGTGTTTACAAGATGGTTAGTGGGAGTGCGGTTGTGTTTCTAGTCCTATATGTGGATGATATATTACTCATTGGAAATGATATCCCTACCTTGCAAAAGGTTAAGACTTGGTTAGGGAATTCTTTTTCAATGAAGGATGATAGAGCATATTTTAGATCATATTTTTATGATCTTATTGATGTATATTTGCACCTATTCTACCTAATTTTGTGATTTTAATCATGTTTTGCAAGTATTAGGTGTGAAGAAACAATTTGAAGAAAATGCTCTTAAAAATGCCAAAAGAAGCCAAAATTAGAGAAGCAACCTTCGGAGGCAACTTTCGGAAGCCAAAAATCAGTCACCTTCGGTGGCAACCTTCGGCGGCCGAAAGAGGACTCCAGAGACGAAAGTGGACCACCTTCGACGGCACCTTCGGCCGCCGAACCATGCAGATAGAGACGAAAGTCCACTACCTTCGGCCGCCGAACCTCAACCTTCGGCCCTCGAACCTTCAGACCAGAACCGAAAGTCCAGCCTCTGAAACTCAACTTAGGCAGCCGAAAATGCGCTCTATTGCACTCTTTCCTTGTTCAAGAAGCCATATCCCAAGTTGCCACATTTGAGGAGCCAAATAAGGGAAATATCTTGAGATCCAAATCTCCAAGATTCACATTCAAATATTGGATTTCAAGATCCCCCTTATTAAGGAAAGAAGATCCAAAGATCACATGCTTCCTACTTAGTGCCATGCACATTCAAAATTCAAAAGGAGTCTCCCCCTTCCTTATTAGTGCATGGGTAGCCTCTTAACTCTTAAGGTAACATCTTGAAGATCTTGGACAGCTATGAAAAGACCAAAGTGCCCCCACTTGCCTTCCATCACATGCAACTCGTTTTTGCCTCCATACATGCACAAACAAGGCACATGCAACACCAAGGGCACTTTGGACAGCCTCTAAAAGCCTCCTGGACTTCCATGAAACCCTAGGCAGCCTCTCAAGATCTATTTAAAGGCTTCAAGAAGACAAGAAGACAGCTTTTCATCCTCCCAAAATCGGCAAGGCCTCTCCAAGGCTCTCTCCACCTTAGTTCTTCATCTTTTGCTTTCTTTTCTTTTATTTTCTGTTTGGTTCAGCCATGAGTGGCTGAAACCCTCTTTCTAGTTGAAGTTTGGTTGAAACTAAGGTTGTTTAAAGGGTTGTGAGATCTGAACAGAAACTTTTGTCTTTGATTATATTCAATATTCATGCAATTGTGCTTTGATTCCAAGATTGCTTTGTTGTTTTGATCAAATTGGCCACTTGATTCTTAATTGCAAAGTTAATTAATTGTTGATTAGGATATTTGTTAGTCCGTAATTGCTGGAAATATTCTGATCTAAGAACACTTGGTGTAAAAACCCCAAGAAATTGCATGATCTAACATCATCTCATGCGTTTGAGTAGTTAGGGTTTGGATCTTTCTTGTTCTTCATGCAATTGGCAATTGTTTTGATGCCTATGGCCCAAGGACGTTCCTTGGCAATTTGTTGATTAGTAATTGGTTAGAGGACGTTCCCTAATCAGTTTGTTCATAAGGAAAGACATGGTGGTGAGAAGCGTCTTCCACCCCCATAACCAACCTATTGAATCAATCAAGATAACCATGTTTCAATGATCAATCCAAACAACCAAAGTGGATCCATATCTTCAACTAGACTTTTCCCATATTGATTTCTCTCTTATTTTAGACTACTTACTATTTTAATTGCTTTTATTAGTTGTTAATCAAATAATCTCAAAACCCCCCTTTTTACTTTCCTTGCACTTTACTTTTGTTCTGTCTGCAATTACTTGCCTTCTATTGTGTTTTCAATCGGTTTTATTGGTCTTGATTGTGATAAATAAATACGTAATCAATTCTCTGTGGATACGATCCTTCACCACTGTCTACAGTTGTAAATTGTAGGTAACCAAGAAGGTTATTTTTGGCCGGCTTCGACAACCGCTCCTGTCAAAAATTGGCGCCGTTGCCGGGGATTTGATTTCACTTGTTTGTTTATTTTTGTTTTCATGACCAGGTCTGAACATAGGGACACTCTACCCTTTGATCCAGAAATTGAACGCACTCTCAGAAGGCTAGGAAAACAAGCCTCAAACGTAGAACCTTCTGCCCAACCTTCGGCCGCCGAAAGTCAGCAACATTCGGCCGCCGAAAGTCCTAAACTCCAGCAATCCGATCTTGCACCAATGGCAGAACCTCAAGCACCAACTGCTGCCCATAATGGGCATGCTGTCCAAGGCCAGATAATTCAAGAAAATCCAGCAAATAGGCCACAAGCACAAAGGGAAAGAACCATGAGGGAGTTAGCAACCCCTATAAGTGATTATGCTCCACTTTGCATCACCTATCCACCTCTTACAGTTCCCTTTGAACTGAAATCAGGTTTGATTCATCAGCTCCCTAAATTTAGAGGTTTGCAAAATGAAAATCCATATAAGCACTTAAAAGAATTTAAAATTATTTGCTCATCCATGAGACCTCAAAGGATCTCTGAAGATCATGTTAAACTAAGAGCCTTCCCTTTTTCATTAGATGACCATGCTAAGGATTGGTTATTTTATTTGCCACCTGGATCTATAACTTCTTGGGATGATATGATCCAAGCCTTTTTGGACAAATACTTCCCACCATCTAAATCAATTGGCATAATAAGAGAAATCACTAGCATAAGACAAAAACCAACTGAAGACTTATATGATTATTGGGAAAGGTTTGAAAGACTATGTACAGGTTGTCCATAACATGATATGTCAGACAAAGCCCTCATTCAGTTCTTCTATGGAGGATTGATTCCATCAGAAAGAAAACTCATAAATGTAGCCTGTGGAGGATCTATCCTAGACAAGACACCTAGGGAGATGAAGGAACTAATATCCAATCTTGCAGCTTCATCCAAGCAATATGAAGAAGAAGAGCAAACGCAAAGAGGAATCTATGAGGTAAGAACATCCTCTGTTGAATCTCAAATCTCAAAACTAACTTCTCTTGTGGAAAAGATCGCCCTTAGCCAGGTCCAACAAATGCAAGCAATTCCACCACCTAGGCCATGTGAGATCTGTGCTCATGTAGGACACCCAACTGATCAATGTCCCACACTCCAAGAAGATCACCACCAAGTCAACGCTATTGGAGGGTACCACAACCAGCCTAGGCATGATCCATACTCCAATACATACAATCCAGGTTGGAGAGACCATCCCAATTTCAGCTATGGAAGGGCCAACAATAGTCAGAATTACCAAATTCTCCAAAGAAATCAAGCTCAACCAGCACCTTCAAATCCAAATCAGAACCTTGAGAAGATCATGCAAACAATGATGGAAACAATGGTCAATACCATGCAAGGCGTGCGACAAGAGCTAGGCCAACTGGCTGCATCCATCGGCAGATCTAAATCTCAAGGTAAGCTCCCTTCTCAAACTGAAACTAATCCTAGACAAAATGTCAGTGCCATTACTTTGAGTAGTGGAAAAGAGCTTCAAGAGGCCAAGATTTATGAAAGAACACCTCCTACACAATCTGAAAGGGAAATCTATGCGCAAGAACCAACTGCAGAAGAGCACATTGCGCGAAGACCCATCCCGGATGCCACTCCTGCGCAAACTGAAGTCCCCCCTGCGCAAAGAGCTGATCCGAAAGTAAGTTTCCACATTCCACCTCCTTTTCCCAAGAGGTTTGAAAGAACACAAAAAGAAAAAGAAGAAAAGGAGATTCTTGACACTTTCAGAAAAGTGCAAATCAATATACCTCTGCTAGATGCTGTTAAGCAGATTCCCAGGTACGCTAAATTTCTGAAAGAACTTTGCACTAATAGAAGGAAGCTTGCAGAAAGAGAAAAAGTAAGTGTAGGTGAGGTAGTGACTGCTGTCATTAAAAGGGAACTCTCCACCAAATGCAAGGACAAAGGTATGTTTGCTATCTCTTGCAAGATTGGGAATGTTGGTATAAAGAAAGCCATGTGTGATCTTGGTGCATCTATCAATATCATGCCTCTCTCCATCTATAAATCTCTCAATGCATGTGCACTAAAAGAAACAAGAGTTGTGATACAATTGGCTGATAGATCTGTGGTATATCCCATAGGTGTTCTAGAAGATGTCTTAGTCCAAGTAGATGAACTTGTCTTCCCAGCTGATTTTTATGTGATTGATACTAAGGAAGATAGTTGCAATACTAGTTCTGACATTCTTCTTGGACGTCCCTTCTTGAGTACTGCTAGAACTAAAATTGATGTGCATGATGGTACTCTTACCATGGAGTTTGAAGGGGAGGTAATCAAGTACAATGTTTATGATGCCATGAAGTATCCTCATGATATGTCCCCTGTTTATGGTCTTGATATTATTGATTGTTTGAGCCAAGATGTGTTTAACGAAAATCAAGATTCTGTTTTAGATGATGATCTTTGCAGGATTGAAAACCTGAAACTAAAAGAAACAATCTGCAGCATTCAGCAAGTTGAGATCAAGCAGACAGAAGATCTTCGGCCGCCGAACCTAGCCCACTTTCGGCCGCCGAACACCACTGCCATTCAGACACCGCCTTCTGTGGCACCACTTGAGAAGACACTGCGCGGAAAGAAGACATTCTTTGGCCGCCGAACATCTTTCGGCCGCCGAACCCCACTGACTTGCGGAAGCCGAATCCATCGCCACAGCTCATTCCGCAAACTGAAGAACTTCGGCCACCGAACCCAGCACCTTTTCGGCCGCCGAATCTCCCCCAGCAGCATCCACCGCAAGCATGCCTTCCTGAATCTGAAGAAACCAAGGAAGACCTCCTTGAACAAATCTTCCTTGCTCAGTCCAATGAGCCATGGTACGCCGATATGGTAAACTACTTGGCCACAGGTAACTTACCTTCTGATATGCCCAAGCACACTAAAGATAAAATAAAAAAAGATGCCAAATAATATGTCTGGGATGAGCCATATTTGTGGAAACATTGTGCTGACCAAATGATAAGAAGATGCATTCCTGATCAAGAAATAGCCTCTGTACTTACTTTTTGTCATTCATATAGTTGTGGAGGACACTTTGGTCCAAGAAAAACTGCTCACAAGATACTTGAAAGTGGTCTATTTTGGCCCACCATGTTTCGAGATGCTTTTATATTTTGCAGGACATGTGCTAGGTGTCAACAAACTGGAAATTTGAGCAAAAGAAATCAAATGCCACAAAACCCCATCATGGTCTGCGAGGTATTTGATGTTTGGGGCATAGATTTCATGGGACCATTCCCACCATCCTTTGGATACACTTATATCATCCTTGCAGTGGATTATGTATCCAAATGGGTGGAGGCTAGAGCAACTAAGACTGATGATACTAAGGCAGTGATAGACTTTGTGAAGACCAACATCTTTGCCAGACATGGAGTACCAAAAGCAATCATCAGTGATAGAGGGACCCATTTTTGCAATAGGGTAGTGGAAAGCCTTCTCAAAAAACACAATGTCATCCACAGAACATCCACAGCCTACCACCCTCAGACGAATGGACAAGCTGAAGTGTCCAACAGAGAAATCAAAGCCATCCTTGAAAAGACAGTTTCTCCCAACCGAAAGGATTGGAGCTCAAGATTAGAGGAAGCCTTATGGGCCTACAGAACAGCCTACAAGACTCCCATAGGTATGTCTCCTTATAGACTTGTCTATGGGAAAGCTTGTCACCTCCCAGTTGAGCTTGAGCACAAGGCATATTGGGCTGTAAAGAATTGCAACATGGACCTCAAAGAAGCTGGCCACCATCGCAAGTTACAACTGCAAGAGCTTGAGGAAATAAGACGAGATGCATATGAGAACTCTTGGAACTACAAAGCGAAGACCAAAGCCTCCCATGACAATCATCTTTCTAGAAAACAATTTGAGGTTGGTGATAAAGTCTTGCTCTTTGACTCTCGTTTGAAACTGTTTCCAGGAAAGCTACGGTCTAGATGGATTGGACCATTCATTGTAGAAAATGCCTACCCACATGGAGCTGTAGACATCAAAAGCATGGAAACTGGAAAAATCTTCAAAGTGAACGGCCATCGTCTGAAGCCATACTTTGAAGGATTCGCAGTACAAGTGGTGGAAGAAGTTCCACTACAACATCCTTCTGCCTAAAGTGATCATACCATGCACACCACACCCCAGGAAAGTACTCAGTTTCTTTTGTTCTCTTCTTCTCTTCTTCTCTTTTCTTCTTCTCTCTTCTTTTACATTGAGGACAATGCATGATTTAAGTGTGGGGGTGCATATCTCTTATTCTTTTTCTTCTTCTTCTTCCCTTCTTCTGCGATTTTCTCATGCTTTCAGATTGCAAAATTTTTTTTTCCTTTTAGTCTTAAGTTAATTAGCCACAGTTAAATTTTAATTTGTTTATGCTTTCAATAAAACACACACAACCACAACCTTCTTCTTCTTCTTTTTTGTTTTGCTCTACTCAAACTGATGAACTATGTTAGATGAGTCTTCCTTTTCATGACCCCATTGATGTGAAAACTCTTTAAACTTATGTTGAATCAATTGCAGTGAGTTGTATTCATGTTTGAGAATTGCCTTTTGAATTGAATCTTTGAGTTTGCCATGGTGAAAAATGTATTGATGACCCTCAATTGATTGAGAATAAATTAAAGTTGTGTGAATGAACTTAATGTGACTTGATTTAGCAATTGGTGTTGATTTGCCCAAATCATTGAGAGAAAGAAAATTCAGCAAAGGCAAAGCCCTCAAAAGCACAAAACAAGAAAATATTCCAATGGTAAAAAAGACTATGAAAAGAGCTAGTAGCCACTTGGAAAGGTGATCAACTGAGTAACTGGGGGTGGGTATCACAAATATGTACCTTCATGTCAAAAGGTTGGTGATCTTTTCAAGCAAAATCAAAGTGCAAGAAGTCTGAATAAAGTACTTCAAGGTAAGGGCAAGTCAATCCAAAATCTAGAAAAAAGTCTTAACAAATTAATGTACATGATCTCTCTTGAGGAAAACAAATCCTAGCCATGGTAAGCAAAGGGAAGCAAGGAAAGGAGGTAAGTAATCTTCATGCATATATTGTTCACTGCAATGATTCAAAATAGGTGTCTTGAGTATGAGCTTAAGTGGAAATAAGGATCTAAAGCAAGGGAAGCTTATTTGACTATGTTAATTTGCTTGAGGACAAGCAAAAGCTTAAGTGTGGGGGTATTTGATACAGCATATTTTAGTCCATATTTTTATGATCTTATTGATGTTTATTTGCACCTATTCTACCTAATTTTGTGATTTTAATCATGTTTTGCAAGTATTAGGTGTGAAGAAACAATGTCGAGAAAATGCTCTTAAAAATGCCAAAAGAAGCCAAAATTAGAGAAGCAACCTTCGGAGGCAACTTTCGGAAGCCAAAAATCAGTCACCTTCGGCGGCAACCTTCGGCGGCCGAAAGAGGACTCCAGAGACGAAAGTGGACCACCTTCGACGGCACCTTCGGCCGCCGAACCATGCAGGCAGAGACGAAAGTCCACTACCTTCAGCCGCCGAACCTCAACCTTCGGCCCCCGAACCTTCAGACCAGAACCGAAAGTCCAGCCTCCGAAACTCAACTTAGGCAGCCAAAAATGCGCTCTATTGCACTCTTCCCTTATTCAAGAAGCCATATCCCAAGTTGCCACATTTGAGGAGCCAAATAAGGGAAATATCTTGAGATCCAAATCTCCAAGATTCACATTCAAATATTGGATTTCAAGATCCCCCTTATTAAGGAAAGAAGATCCAAAGATCACATGCTTCCTACTTAGTGCCATGCACATTCAAAATTCAAAAGGAGTCCCCCCCTTCCTTATTAGTGCATGGGTAGCCTCTTAACTCTTAAGGTAACATCTTGAAGATCTTGGACAGCTATGAAAAGACCAAAGTGCCCCCACTTGCCTTCCATCACATGCAACTCGTTTTTGCCTCCATACATGCACAAACAAGGCACATGCAACACCAAGGGCACTTTGGACAGCCTCTAAAAGCCTCCTGGACTTCCATGAAACCCTAGGCAGCCTCTCAAGATCTATTTAAAGGCTTCAAGAAGACAAGAAGACAGCTTTTCATCCTCCCAAAATCGGCAAGGCCTCTCCAAGGCTCTCTCCACCTTAGTTCTTCATCTTTTGCTTTCTTTTCTTTTATTTTCTGTTTGGTTCAGCCATGAGTGGCTGAAACCCTCTTTCTAGTTGAAGTTTGGTTGAAACTAAGGTTGTTTAAAGGGTTGTGAGATCTGAACAGAAACTTTTGTCTTTGATTATATTCAATATTCATGCAATTGTGCTTTGATTCCAAGATTGCTTTGTTGTTTTGATCAAATTGGCCACTTGATTCTTAATTGCAAAGTTAATTAATTGTTGATTAGGATATTTGTTAGTCCGTAATTGCTGGAAATATTCTGATCTAAGAACACTTGGTGTAAAAACCCCAAGAAATTGCATGATCTAACATCATCTCATGCGTTTGAGTAGTTAGGGTTTGGATCTTTCTTGTTCTTCATGCAATTGGCAATTGTTTTGATGCCTATGGCCCAAGGACATTCCTTGGCAATTTGTTGATTAGTAATTGGTTAGAGGACGTTCCCTAATCAGTTTGTTCATAAGGAAAGACATGGTGGTGAGAAGCGTCTTCCACCCCCATAACCAACCTATTGAATCAATCAAGATAACCATGTTTCAATGATCAACCCAAACAACCAAAGTGGATCCATATCTTTAACTAGACTTTTCCCATATTGATTTCTCTCTTATTTTAGACTACTTACTGTTTTAATTGCTTTTATTAGTTGTTAATCAAATCATCTCAAAACCCCCCTTTTTACTTTCCTTGCACTTTACTTTTGTTCTGTCTGCAATTACTTGCCTTCTATTGTGTTTTCAATCGGTTTTATTGGTCTTGATTGTGATAAATAAATAGGTAATCAATTCTCTGTGGATACGATCCTTCACCACTGTCTACAGTTGTAAATTGTAGGTAACCAAGAAGGTTATTTTTGGCCGGCTTCGACAACCGCTCCTGTCAAAGGACATAGGTGAGGCTGCATATATCCTCTGTGTTAAGATCTATAGGGATAGATCCAAGAGGATAATCAGTCTGAGTCAAAGTACTTATATTGACAAGGTGCTGAAAATATTCAGCATGCAAGATTCCAAAAAAGGATTCTTGCCCATGTCTCATGGTATTCATCTCAGCAAGAATCAATGTCCTACGACATCTGATGAGCGAGAACGGATGAATAAGATTCCTTATGCTTTTGGTATTGGATCCATCATGTATGCCATGTTATGTACTAGACTAGACGTCTCATATGCCTTGAGCACAATAAGTAGATATCAGGCAGATCCCGGTGAAAGTCATTGGACAACTGTTAAGAATATCCTAAAGTACCTTAAAAGGACTAAGGATGCATTCCTAGTCTATGGAGGTTTGGAAGACGAGCTAGTTGTAAAAGGTTACACAAATGCTAGTTTCCAAACTGACATAGATGACTTCAGATCGCAGTCACAATTTGTATTCACTTTAAATAGTGGAGCTGTTAGTTGGAAAAGTTCCAAGCAGAGCACTGTAGCAGATTCTAAATCAGAAGTTGAGTATATAGCAGCATCAGATTTAGCTAAAGAGGCAGTGTAGTTGAAGAAATTCATCATAGAGTTGGGAGTGGTTCCCAGCATTGCAAATCCTATGGACTTTTATTGTGATAACAATGGTGCTATAGCACAGGCAAAGGAGCCCAGATCTCATTAGAGATCTAAGCATATACTCAGGCGATATCACCTTATTCGAGAGATAATTGATAGAGGATATATCAAAATATGCAAAGTAGACACAAATGACAACATTGCAGATCCACTGACCAAGCCTCTCTCATAGGTGATTAGCACACTAGGTCTATGGGTATTAGATATTTGTATGATTAGGCCTAGTGCAAGTGGGAGATTGTTAGTGTATTTGTCCTAGGCTATTATCTTGGACCTTTTTATATGTCGTTTTGGTTATTAATAAAAGATGTTTTACTATCATTATTATTTGTTTGCATGTTACATAATAATGATCAACATCCCTGGTTACTTTGATAATAATAAAATATAACTAGTATGGTTATTGATTGATAATCATGAAATGATTATGTATATGTTGATATAATTCAATAATCATAGATACTTGTTAGAGAATAAAGTATTGGATGGACCCGCAATGAGATCACTACATGGGTTATTATCATAAGTGAATCTCAAAGTAGTTATGTCTTAATCCTTTGACTTGAGATTGTCATAGTTTCCAACATAAGGACTATTATGTTTTCACATAACCAAACACTATCTTTAATCGGACAATCATAAAGGTTATGATTGAGCATAATATAAATTATGTAGAGGATATTGAACAGTCAAGATAGAATTTATCCCTCTCTTTGAAAGAGATATCTTCTGGGCTCCTTGATAAGTGAGACTGAGAAATGCATGACTGTGCTCAAATGAATTGATAGTGTGATCAATATCATTTGAATTTATGAGTCTACTTAGAGATCGAGAAATAATAAGTTTGAACATTATAAGTTTGACATTGACTATGACTTATGTTGAAACTAGATATCGTGTGACAAAAAGATTAATACATGTTCTATTTAATAGGCTTTATCGGACTATCGATCCTCATATTAATTGAGTAGTCATAATGTCTTGCTAGAGGCCGCTTATGATTTATGGGCCTTGATGTATTGGTATTAAAATTATTCATTTAAATACTTAACATGTTGAAACAAGCAAATATGTCGAACTATATCTTCATAAGTGACTCGCGGTTGTCGAAGCCGATCAAAAATAACCTTTCTGGTTATCAACAATTTACAACTGCAGATAGTGGTGAAAGGATCAAATCCACAGGGAATTGAGAACTTACCTATATTCCTTATCAAGACCAATAAAATAAACTGAAACAAAAATAAATTGAAAAAGAAATAAACTGAAACGAGATAAACGGAAAGCAAAATAAACTGAAAGCGAAATAAACTGAAAGCAAAACAAACTGAAACGAGATAAAACTGAAAGCAAAATAAACTGAAAGCAAAACAAACTGAAATGAGATAAAACTGAAAATGAGATAAACTGAAAGCGGAATAAAAATAAATTGCAGTAAAAGTAAAATGCGGGGTTTGAGATTGATTTGATTAACAAACTACTGAAAGCAATTAAAATAAGCAAATAATAAAATAAAAGAGAAATAAATAATAAGAAAGCTCTAGTTAAAGAGTTGGATCCACTTCAGTTATTGGGATTGAACATTGACACTTAGTTTCTTTTGATTGATTTAATAGATTAGTTATGGAGATGGAAGACGCTTCTCACCACCATGTCTCTTCTTATGATTAAACCAATTAGGGAACGTCATCTAATTAATTACTAATTAACAAATTGCCAAGAAATGTCCTTGGGCCTTGGGCATCAAACAATTATTAATTGCATGAAGAAAGAGAGAGATCCAATCCTAACTACTCAAACGCATGAGATGTTGCTAGATCATACAATTTCCTTGGTTGTTACACCAAGTGTTCTTATGTTTGAATAATCCAAGCAATTACGGACTTAAATCACCCAAACTAACATATTATTACCTTGCAATCAAGAATAAATTGGCCATATTGATCAAAACAACAAACCAACAATGGAATTAAGCATGAGATTGTATGAATATTGAATAACAAAAGATAAACAATGTGTGTTCAGATCTCACAATCCATAAAGCAACTTTAGTTTCAACCAATCTTCAACTAGAATAAAAGATTTAAGCCTCTCATGGCTGAAACAAAAACCAAAAATAAAAGAAAAGAATAAAGGTAGAAGAAGAGATGTGAATCCCGTAGGTGTCTCCAAGGGGGGCTTGAAAGAGCATGGGGAGGCTCTTTATGTGTCTTTTTATACTTGAAAAGTGTTGCCCTAGATGATACTTGCTTCCTAATTACTGAAGAGGCTGCCCAAGGTGTCAAGAGGCTGCCCAAAAGACTTCAAGAGGCTGCCCAAAATGCCCTTGGTCTAAGATGTGACATCCATGCACATGTGAGAAGGGAAAAATGTGGGGCATGTGTTCAAGTGCAAGGAGTGGGGCCTTTGGTCTTTGCTTGCTGCCCAAGTGTCTTCAAGATACTGTCCAAGGTGTCCAAGACTTGCCTTCACACTCTTCTTGCCGCCCATGCACTAATAAGGAAGGTGGAGCCTCCTTTGCAATTTAAATTTTGAATGTGGGACTGAGCCTATTGCCAATTAATGTGAGCCTATTGGGTCACACACCAGAACGTTGTTGATGTGCTATATTAATGGGCTAAAGGTCCACTAGTACAATTAATAATAATAAAGTGTTATTATTATTAATATTAATTATTTATTATTATAAGATAATAATATTTAAAAGGATATGCAGTCTACCTGTAACTGTTACAGATAAAGAACTCTATCACATAAGATATTTGAGTATCTGCGAGATTGTGGTAGCTGGTTATGAACACAACTCTATCACATAAGATATTTGAGTATCTGTGACATCGTGATAGTGGGTTCTAAACACAACTCTTTTACGAAAAGAGTTGTGGGAAAAAAAAAAGACTGAAGCATATAAAAACTCCTACGAATTATGGAGTTAACATTTTTAGAAAATTCAGTCTAACAGTTGCAGATTATGGAGCACATAATCTATCCATCCTTGAGAGAGCTAGCACTCTAGAAGGATAGAAGACGTTCGTGTGGATACCATAGTAGGTGTTCGTTGAAGAGCAGTACCTTAAGTCCAAGATTATATTTTCTCGTCGAGACTAACATATTAGTAGCTTATCCTTCCTTTCGATTTAAACGAAGCACACAGATCCCGGGAAGGAAATCAGAGATTTTAATTTTTCCACTGCGTGTTTGGATTGCAGTAAATCTCTGAATTTTCTAACACAAGATGGATTTGTCACTAGTAACCCTCTACATATTCCAATAATGCCTGGCCCTCAACAGGAGCTCCTTAGGATTTCCTCTTAAACATAACATAACATATCCATAATGTCAAGGGCGTAGAATGGGCCTCGACCTGGACTTTCTCTTATATATTGTCAGGGGCGTAGAATGGGCCTCGGCCTGGACTTCTATATACATCATAACATATCATAATCGAGGGCTAGTAGGTCATCCAACATCCATCCACAACAACAGTAAATTATGCAATGCATCATATTTGTGATCTCTAATGCAAACAATATAATACATATACATGGCATTCATAATGCATGAGTATGCTTAAAAAGTTTAAATTCTTTAAAATAATAGATCAGTTCAGTTCAACTCATCTCTGGCTAACGCTCACCTAACACTGACGCAGTTATTTCACTGCAGGCCTCTACGGTCTCCCAAGTCTGATCCTAAACAGATGGACTAAAATGAGGAACCAAACATAACTATTACAAGACTCTAAACAACTTTCCAAAAACCCCCTAAAACATACCAAAGCATGCATACAAAACAAGCATAAGAAGGCTGGGCAGGGGACTTTCGGGGGCAAGTTCGGTGGTCGAAGGTCCCTCACAGATCCGAAAGTCAGGGACTTTCGGGGGCAGGTTCGGCGGCCTAAACTCCACTCAAATTCGAAAGTCAATGACTTTCGAGGGTAGGTTCGGCGGCCTAAACCCTACACAGATCCGAAAGTTAGAACCTTCGGAGGCGGGTTAGGCGGCCAAAAGGCTGCCTCCACAAGCAGGTTCGGCGGCCGAACCTCGGCTCTCCAGCAAGGCAGAACCCGATTCTGCCCTATGTGCATAGCCACCAAACACTCTGATCCTCACACCCAACAACTCACGAACATTCATACTCACTCAACAAGCATAAAGGACACTAAAAACTAGTCTAATCCCCATCAAGCAACAACAAAAACAACATAAGAGAAAACATTCATTATCAACCTAACTCTAACCCTAAAACTTTAGATTTAACCATTTAATGCATTAACAACCCTTAACCCCTTCTTAAAACTTATTTGAAACATAGAAAATGCAAGGACCTAAACTTACCTGTTTGAGATTTAAAGGTAGCAGCAACCCAAACTTGGAGATGAGAGAAAATTGATCTCCGGAGGTCTCCAAGGTTTAAAACTTAGATTCAACTCAAATCTTCAAAAACAAAAGAAAACTGATGAATTTTTTGAGAGATTTTGAAGGAATTTCAACAAGAACATCAGAAGGAGGGCATGCACCTATCTCTGCTCGAAAATATAGAGAAAGCTCTCTCATTTTCAGGCTGGAGGCCTCTTATAGGTGGCTGGAGAAACCACCTTCGGCGGCCAAACTTGAAGGTTCGGCGGCCGAACCTGCGAATTTCCTTCAAAACTCTTTTCTTTCTTTTTAACACAAAACCCTAAAAAGAATTTTCAAATTCATTTTATGAAAACCTTATTTTACCCTTCTAAGGAGATTCCAGCTTTGAGATTCCAGATTCCAACGACGATTCCGTCGGAAGGTTGGAATTCTAACGCCGGAGTTTAACCGGGTATTACATTCTTCCCCCCTTAAGAACATTCGTCCCCGAATGTTCAACAAAGCAAACAAGCAATCATAAACATCAAGAAAGCACATGAAAACACATAACACTTACTTTAAAACATATAGGGGTATTGCTTAAGCATCGACTCTCGGGTCTCCCAGGTGCACTCTTCCATGTTGTGGTGATTCCAAAGAATTTTCACCATCGCGATTTCCTTGTTCCTCAGCTTTCTGATCTACGTGTCTATGATCCAAATTGGCTACTCAACATAGGTGAGATCTCTTAGGATCTCTACATGAGGTTCATTAAGAACCTTACCCGGATCTGACACAAATTTCCATAACATGGAAACATGGAAAATCAGATGGATCCTCTCCATTGAAGCAGGTAAATCTAACTAATAAGATACATTCCCAATCTTTTGCAAAATTTCAAAGGGTTCGATGTACCTTCGAGCTAGTTTACCCTTCTTCCCAAAATGAATCACCCTCTTCATAGGAGTCACCTTAAGCAACACCATATCTCCCTCCTGGAAAACAACATGCTTTCTGCGGATGTCTGCATAGCTCTTTTGTCTGCTCACCGCCGCTCTGATACCACTCTATAACGACCCGAAAACCGGACCGCTACCGGCACTAGGGTTCAGATAGACTTAAGGTCGCCGGAGCCCATAGCAAGCCTACTATACATCCTGTGTACCTGATAAAATCCCATACATGATCACAAGAGATAACAAAAATATAAACATTCCATGAACTAAGTCTCGACTTGTGCATGCATCAAAACTGAAAACATAAACCCATGCTAGAGCCCTCATCAAATGCTCCAGTATGGTGAACATCACATGCCTCAAGCTTAGTTCAAACATAACTCATAATTAAAACTTTTACATAAGGATCATGAAAATAGGGATTACAAGGTCAAAAACTAGGGAAAAACACAATTCTAATCCATTAACCAATACATGTCCACAACTACACTATTACATTAGACTATACCAGCAACTATGCTGACTTTCCCCGAGCTATCTTTGACCCTGCAAACCTGGGGTTAGGGGAAAGGGATAAGCTACAAGAGCCTAGTGAGCAGAACATAGAAACAGTTTAATAAACATATGATTGAATGAGATGCATCATAATACAAACAATACACATCAAGATGGACTTGTCACTAGTAACTCTCTACATATTCCAATAATGTCTGGCCCTCAATGGGAGCTCTTCAGGACTTCGTCTTAAACAGAACATAACATATCCATAATGCTAGGGGCGTAGAATGGACCTCGACCTGGACGTTCTCTTACATATTGCTAGGGGGGTAGAATGGGCATCGACCTGGACTTCCGTATACATAATAACATATCATACTCAAGGGCTAGTGGGTCATCCAACATCCATCCACAATAACAATAAATTATGCAATTCATCATATTCGTGATCTCTAATGCAAACAACCTAATACATATACATGACATTCGTGATGCATGAGTATGCTTAAAAAGTATGAATTCTTTAAAATAATAGATCAGTTCAGTTCTACTCACCTTTAGCTGACGCTTGCCTAACACTGACGCAGTTATTTTACTGCAGGCCTCTAAGGTCTTCCAGGTTCGATCCTACATAAATGGACTCAAATGAGGGATCAAACATAACCATTACAAGACTATAAATAACTCCCCAAAAACCCCCTAAAACATACCAAAGCATGCATACAAAACAAGCAGAAGAAGGCTGGGCAGGGGACTTTAGACAGCAAGTTCGGCGGCCGAAGGTCCCTCACAGATCCGAAAGTTAGGGACTTTCGGGGGCAGCTTCGGCGGCCTAAACTCCACATAGATCCGAACGTCAATGACTTTCAAGGACAGGTTCAGCGGCCTAAACCCCATACTGATCCAAAATTTGGAACCTTCAGAGGCAGGTTAGGCGGCTAAAAGGCTGCCTCCACAAGCAGGTTCGGCGACCGAACTTGGGCTCTTCAGCAAGGCAGAACCCGATTCTGCCCTATGTACACAGCCACCAAACACTTTGATCCTCACACCCAACAACTCACAAAACATTCAAACTCACTCAACAAGCATAAGGGACACTAAAAACTAGTCTAATCCCCATCAAGCAACAACAAAAACAACACAAGGGAAAACATTCATTATCAACCTAACTCTAACCCTAAAACTTTAGATTTAACCATTTCATGCATTAACAACCCTTAAACCCTTCTTAAAACTTATTTCAAACATAGAAAAAGCAAGGATCTAAACTTACCTCTTGGAGATTTAAAGGTAGCAGCAACCCAAACTTGGAGATGAGAGAAAATCGATCTCCAGAGGTCTCCAAGGTTTAAAACTAAGATTCAACTCAAATCTTCAAAAACAAAAGAAAACTGATGAATTTTTTGAGAGATTTTGAAGGAATTTCAACAAGAACATCAAAAGGAGGGCATGGACCTACCTCTGGCCTCTTATAGGTGGCTGGAGAAACCACCTTCGGCGGTCGAACAAGAAGGTCCAGCGGCGACATGGAGGAACCACCTTCGGCGGCCAAACCTGGGAATTTCCTTCAAAACTCTTTTCTTTCTTTTTAACACAAAACCCTAAAAAGAATTTTCAAATTCATTTTATGAAAACCTTATTTTACCCTTCTAAGGAGATTCCAGGTTTGAGATTTCAGATTCCAATGGGGATTTCATCGGAAGTTTGGAATTTCGACGCCGGAGTTTAGCCGGGTATTACATCAATTATGCACTAGCTCAAATAGAACTAGCACCTCTTCGATCCACATCTCGGGGTTAAAGGCTCAATGGTTCTTTAGTGTGTGATAAAGTGCTCATGCAATGCAAAGATTACATAAGAAATACAAAAATATAATATTATAACCATATAGGGTTACTTTCCTCTATCTCCATTGGAGTCGCCAAAACTATGGATGCATGCATTATCTATAACTAGTAAGGGTCTCATCTTCCTACAATACTACCACATGACGCATATATTTTAGCACTTAGGGAAGAGTGGAGGAAAGGAGTTACTACCATGATGAAAGCATGAACAAAATGAAGAACATGATTTGAGCAACTTATCCTAGTAAAGGTATATTATCATGGCAATAAGAGAAGCCAAAGCCTCATCTTTATCTCTCTTCGGATGAACCCCATCCTTCTTCAGCTTTACCCAATAGTGCTAGCTGGTTTGAAGGCACCTAAAATCCCCCGGTGTACGATGACAGAGGAGAAAAAACTTATTTTTTTCCACTGTTTCAAAGAAAAAGGTATCCGATAAAAAATATTCAAGTACTTTCGACCGTTAAAGTACTAGAACTCCTCATTTTTGCGGGTACCCAATTGGTATAACTAGGAGAAAAGCGCTACACTTGGTTCAATGTGATTGTTAAAACATACAAACAAAAAGACCAACCAAGATTCTCTAGCCGTTAGGATGAAGTTAGGCAACATAAAGCTTGTGAAATCGGTGGACCACCACAAAGAAGGGGTCTAAAGGGAAACAGAGACCCGCCTTTAACTGCTCCTCAAAGACAATGATAATGTCGCCAATGGGGATCAAGTTGTTAGCGTGAATGCAGGGAGAAGGAGCAAAAATTTGGAAAGAATCCCGAGGAATGTGATAGGAGACATACAAACGATCTATGTTGCTATTTGAGAAGATGGACGGGATATCACTAAGAGAGCCACTTTCGTTCTCGGGGGCCTCCCTTAACGGAACAATGGGGGTTAGCACTCGGATGGGGCCATTAGGGGAGGAGCTGGAAATAGAGGCCCCGCTAGGGGAGGAAGAGGTGTTCCTTTCCATGTTAAAAATGGACAACACAGTTATCGTGGATGTAATACCCGGCTAGATTCAGACATCGGAATTCCTACCGTCCGGTGGAATGCGAGGATGTCAGAGGTTTCTAGAAGGGTAAGAGAAAGGTTTTCTAAAATGTTTTCGAGTGTTTTAAAGGTTTAGAATGGAAATGGATTGAGTTTTGAAGAGAAAAGGCCAAGGAGGCATTTTGCCATGTTCAGCCGCCGAAGCTAATGTTCGGCCGCCGAAAGTGCCCGAGATTCGGCCCCCGAAAGTATGAGTTCGGCCGCCGAACGTTGCATAGTTTTGCATGCGATTTGGCTGCCGAAGCTGAGGCGGTTGTTCATCTATAAAGGGCACCGAGTCCAGAAAAAAAGGAGGAGGATTCTTCTCTCTTTCTGGCCTAGGTGAGTTCTTGATCTCCTTGGATTGTTTTCATGGTTTTTTCTTCAAATCTTTCAAATTTAAACACATTTTAAGTAAGTTGTATGTGTTTTTGAAGAGTTTGAAAGTTTGGAGAAGTTTGGAGCTTGGATCTCCATATCTTCGAGTTTGGATCCTACCAGCCTTTATTCTTCAAGAGGTAAGTGTTGATCCTTGGTTTTTATACTGTTTTCTATGAGTTTTATGAAGGGAAGGGGAGTTAATGCTTGAGTTTGCATGAGTTGTGCATATTAGGGTTTATGGACCCTTTATGCTTTCTGTTTGCTTGCTGAGCTTGTTTGTTGGAGTTTAAGTTGTCTTAAGCTCCTATATGCTTATTGTTTTGAGATATGGATGAGTTAGAGAGGTTGGATACATGTTGGGAAGGATTGGAAGGTGTGGGAGGCGTGTTTATGCACGAAGCTGAGTTCTGAATGAACTCAGGTTCGGCAGCCGAAGGAGGATTCAGCCGCCGAACATGCCTGACTTTCGTCTCTGGAGGAGACATTCGGCCGCCGAAGGTGCTGCCGAAGGTGTTCTGTCCAACCTTCCTTTGCTTGTTTTGCATGCATATTTTGAGGTGTTCTAGAGGGGTTTTGGGGAGTTGTTTATCAGTTGTGTAGAGTATGTTTGGTGTCTCATTTGCGTCCTCCATTGTAGGATTGGACCCGAGGAACCGAGGTGTTGAGCAGTAATAGCTACTTCAGAGTTAGAGGGAGCCCAGAGTTAGCCAAGCAGTGGCTACAGGTGAGTGGAACTAAACTTCATATTTTACCTTGAGAAATGACACGTTTCTAGCATGATCCATGCATCATAAAATGCCATGTTATGTATTAGGTTGTGTTGCATTAGAAGTCACGAATATAATGCATTGCATAAGATGTTGTTCATGTGGATGAATGTTGGATGATCCTTAGCCCTTGATATGGGATCAGAGGTTATGAGTTGAGTTGAGATATGGCATGAGGTAGCCATACTAGGTCGCTCCTGGATAGTCCAGGTCGCTCCTGGTACTATGAGTTAGACAGACAGCCTGTCAGATTAGAGATAAGAGAAGTCCATGTGATGACCTAGTCTCCTTGGCATAGTGGGACATGTTATGATATGAGACAGATAAGAGAAGTCCAGGTGATGACCTAGTCTCCTTGGCACAGCAGGACATATTATGACATGTAGTAGAGGGCTATTAGTGACAAATTCATCCGTGAGATGCTATGTTTGTGATGTGATGCATTCCATGAGAGCATGTAATGAATGAATTGTTTTATTGTTCCTCCTCACTGGGCTATAGAGCTCATCCCATTCCCTTAATCCTAGTTTTGCAGGTTCCGAGATAGTTATGGGAAGTCAGAGTCAACAAGAATAAAGAAAGATATGCATGAATGTATGTTTGTAATAGCGTAGTGGCCATGATGTAATTCAAAGATTAGTTGTAATGTAATGTATAGATATGTACTGTCATATACTGGATAGACTTGTGCTTTCCCTAGTGTCTTTGCTGTAGTGTGGTGTATGATTAATCCCTTTGTACATGAATCCTGTTTTACGTTGCTTGATGAGAAATGTGTGCCTCAGGCTTAATGGATGGCTTTGATGAGATACCAGTGGATTGTGTTACAGATTCAAAGGGTTTCAATCCCTTGACCCACAGCAGATAGTAGTCACTGGTATAGGCCCTGAGAGCCATTGCAGATTGGCATATCTGAGTAGCAGTAGTTAAGCCTGGAGACTTTTACAGGATTTTTGTATATATTTGATCATGTATGGGATTTATCAGGTACACAAAGAGTGTAGTCGGTTTGCGAAGGGTCCCGGCGGCCTTAAGCCGATCTGGATCCTAGTGCCAGTGATGGTTCGGACCGTTACAGAGGGGTACCGATTTTCGAGCTGTTACAGATTGGTATCAGAGCATAGGGCCTCAAGAGTACGGTGTGTTGAGCATCTTTGTTCAAGGACTAGAGATATCCTACATCGAAAAGAGGTGTTGTCGTGTATAGGAGGGTAAGCACAATAGGTAAAATCATATCCACTAGGATAGGATGTGGAGTCCTGTCTTGCATGATGATGTGAAATGCCATGATGAGTTGCATGTGCATTATTGATATGTTTGATATGTGCTGAGGATTCATGTGTTCTCACATGGATCATTTGATGATATTTTGTGTGATGTTGTGCTTTTCAGAGGCAGGATGAGAGGAACTCATTGATCTGCTAGATTGACTGGAGCTCCGCTGGAGAATGAGGACATGGATGCCCATCTCCCCGTTCTGCAAAGGGCAACATCAGGTAGATTAAGCAGAGAAGGTACAGCAAAGGACCCTAGAAGGTCTGTTGATGAGAGTAGAAGGGGAGTCGTTCAGAGTGGTATGTCAGGGGATATGAGGGAAGTAGAGGAGGATGAGCAAAGCAGAGATGGTAGCTTTGGCATGAGTAGGTTAGGAGGAGATATGGGTGAGTCCCAAGGAGGCACTCAGGTCTCGAGATTTGTTCCACCTCAGTATCCACCCTACCCGTGGGGGGCAGAGTACCTGGCGGGTGGTACATCGAAGTTTCCTAGGTATAACCCATATCCCACCTTTATGCCCTATCCTTCCTTTTACCCGCCATATCCACCGTCGTATCCACAATATACCATGTTTCCACCTTCTTTGGTTATCCAAGTTCAGTAACCCTTAACCCAGGGCATGTTGCATCTCCTCCACCACCAGTAGAACCAGTAGTCCCAGTTGTCCAAACACCTAAGCCTAGTTCACCTGGAGGAAGTATGGTACAGATGACAGACTATTTGAGGTTGGATGTTCCCAAGTTTGAGACAGGTGATGACCCTTTTGAGTATCTCAGAACGGTCAAGATGATAACTGATGAGTTGGGAGCTAGTGAGAGTAGAACCATTCAGATGGCAGGGGTCACATTGAAATGTGAGAAGGCAAGGGAATGGTTCAACCAGTATGTGGGCCCGAGGGTAGAAAGCTTATCCTGGGAGCAGTTTGCTACAGAGTTTGCCGGATGGGCTTTTCCAGATAGCCTAAGGGAGCGTAAGGAGAGTGAATTTGAGCAGCAAGGGCAGACAGAAAACATGAGTATAGATAGTTACCCAGAGAATATTGATCGTTTCCCTTCGGGTGAGGCTGCTGTAGAGAATAAAAAGAAAGTTAGAGGCCTGAAAGGGTCAAAGAAAAAAGAGTTCTGGAAGAGGTTCAAGGCTAGTATGGGTGTTAGCGATGGCTCGAGTTCTGGTTGGGATAGTTCTAGATGTACGAGGTGTGGTAGGAGGCACAAAGGAGTCTGTCTCATAGGGACAACAACATGTTTCAGGTGCGGACAGGAGGGGCACATAGCACGTGAGTGTTCCACCACGACTTTGATACCACAGTCCCAGCAAACAGCCTCAGACAGAGTGGCTCAGCCAGGAGCTCTAGCCATGGCGCAGGGCAGAGGCAGAGGGAGCGAGATCACTCCTTCTTCCACAGGTTCCCCAAGTGAAGGTCCATCAGTACCAGCACGGATCTTCGCTTTGACGCAGCCGGAGGCTCACACATCGGACATGGCGGTGACAGGTACTTTTCACTTCCATATGTTTGATGTGTCTGCTATTAGAGGCTCTGATGTTTCGCTTTCCTTAGTGCTTTGAGAGCCATAGAGAGTAGGGATTTGATAGTTTCTGGGATTAGAATGTCCTCTTTGGGTCAATAGACCCAAGTGTGATCCATCAGCGGCAGAGTCAGTCTGCTAGTTGAGTTCAGTGCTAGTTGTGAGTAGGTGCCTTCCAGCTGACCTAGTGATTCTAGGGTGATTGTTTGATGTCATTCTAGGGATGGATGGGCTAGCTACTCATAGTACTGCCTTAGATAGCAGAGACAGAGTAGTCAGGCTTAGAGATCAGGATGGATCACAAGTAGGTTGTTGAGGGGACAGTGTAGAGATGCCTGGAATTTGATATCAGCCCTATAGGCTCTTAAGCTATTCAGGAGAGGTTATTAGAGGTTTCTTGCTTGTGTCAGAGAGCATAGCAGTTAGTCAGATCAGGAGAGGAACCAGTTTTAGTGCCCGCAACCAGAGAAAAGTTTTAGATATTGTCCCAGATAAGTCGTCAGGTTTACCACCTGCTCAAAGAATGGGATATAGGAATAGTGTCTAGACCCAGAACCATTCCTAGTCTTCCCTGCAGGATGGCACCAGTAGAGTGAGAGAGATAGTAAAAGCCAAACGAGTAGTGGCTAGAGGTTAGTGATCCAGGAAAGAGCTCGAAGTGTTGCTATGAGATGCTATGGCCTTGGATTTTATCCAGGTATAGGGAGAGTGATCTCTCATCTCCGAATGTAGCCCTCAAGTATAAGAAATACTTCAGAGAACAGAGGAAGAAAAGAGTAAGAATAAGTATAAGTTCAGAAAGAGATTTCAGTTTAGTCTGGGATTAGGTGGTGGTTGAGGTAGAGGAAAGGGTTGGCCTTTCCATTAGTAGGTTCCCGAGGGAAGTTTCATTAGCTTTGGCTCTGATCTTCACCCTGACTCAACAGGAGGCTATCACATCGAACACGGTAACGTCAGGTACGTTCACTTGTAGATGTTCGGATGTGTATACTGTTTGTTTTGAACCCTAGTGTTTCTCTTTCCTTGTTGCTTTGAGTGAGCGGTTGATAGAGTGGGTTTGATGACTTCTGGGCTTAGTGTGTTTTCTCTGAGTTAGTGGACCCGAGTATGATCCATCTGAGGCAGAGTTAGTCAGACAGTTCAGTTTAGAGTTTGTGATGAGTAGATGCTATCCAGCTGACCTTATGGTTCTAGAGTTGGCTATTTGATGTCATTCTAGGGCGGATTGGCTAGCTACTCATAGTCCTACCTATGTCTGCAGAGACAAGGTAGGAGAGTTCAGAGTGCTGGATGGATCAGAGGTAGTCCTTGGAGGAGACAGAGTATAGGTGCCTAGAGGTTTGATGTCAACTCAGCAGGCTCCTAGTTTACACAGGAAAGGTTGTCAGAGGGTTCTAGCTTTTGTGAGCAAGTTTTGTAGTCAGATCTGGGAATTAGCCTTAATGCCTGTAGCTAGTGAGTTCTAGATGTTTTTTCCAGACGAGCTGTCAGGTTTACCATCTGCCAGGGAGTCAGAGTTTGGAATAGACGTGGTGTTTGGACGCAGACCCATTTCTTTCCTTCTATCCTACAGGATGGCACCTGCAGAGAGAGAATAGTCAGAATAGTATAGAGAAGCTTGGTAGATAAAGGTTGTATGTGATCTAGTACCTCACCCTGGAATGTTCCAGTGTCGGTGTGAGAAATGAAGGATGAAACCTTAAGAGTTTGTAACGACTGTGAGCAGTTGAACAAAATCACTACCAAGGACAGGTGTTCCCATGCAGAATGGATGATCTATTGGAACAGCTAGTAGAAGCTGGTTGTTTTCCATAATAGATCTGAGAGTTGGGAACTGTATGTGACTGATGATCGGTTGGATCAACTAGCAGGATCCAGTTGTTTTCCAAGCTAGATCTGAAATCTGGGTGCTAGCTGTTGAGAGCTAGAGTTAGTCCAGTGTAGTAGGAAGGGATCAAAAGAGAAGAAGCCAGTATAGTAAAGAAGAAGAAAGGCGGGCAAGGATCAGAGTGCGCAGCAAAAGCGTAGAATAGTTCAGAAAAATAGAGAAGCATGCCCATTATCTACTAAGTGTTGTAGATTTTAAGAGAACACGGCATAGAGGCCAAGTTCTGTCATATGAGTTCGATTTCGGGGCATGTCTGTGTGAATCGTGATGTGTCACAATACGAGTTCTGAAGGAAGTAAAGAGTTGAAGCTATAGGCAAGTCATCTAGCATTTCCTTAGAGTGATTGCTCATCTGACCGGGTCGAGTAAAGAAAAGCAAAGATGTCAGATGAAAGAATCAAGTCAGTTGTGTACCGGCAGAAGTGATAAACAGTCAGTGGAGAGTCTGGACGCAGATTAAGCAGTTAAGAGTCAGGTAATGATTGTATACGACCCGGGAGTGTTTAACGATCTGTGTCTCTTCTCAACGGAAGGTGTTAGGCTTTCCGTAATTGCTTGTTTACATGTGTGTTTGTTGTGTGACCATTCGAGGACGAATGTTCTTAAAGAGGGGAAGAATGTAATACCCGGCTAGATTCAGACATCTGAATTCCTACCGTCCGGTGGAATGCGAGGATGTCAGAGGTTTCTAGAAGGGTAAGAGAAAGGTTTTCTAAAATGTTTTCGAGTGTTTTAAAGGTTTAGAATGGAAATGGATTGAGTTTTGAAGAGAAAAGGCCAAGGAGGCATTTTGCCATGTTCGGCCGCCAAAAGTGCCCGAGATTCGGCCCCCGAAAGTCTGAGTTCGGCCGCCGAACGTTGCATAGTTTTGCATGCGATTCGGCTAACGAAGTTGAGGCGGTTGTTCATCTATAAAGGGCACCGAGTCCAGGAAAAAGGAGGAGGATTCTTCTCTCTTTTTGGCCTAGGTGAGTTCTTGATCTCCTTGGATTGTTTTCATGGTTTTTTCTTCAAATCTTTCAAAGTTAAACACGTTTTAAGTAAGTTGTATGTGTTTTTGAAGAGTTTGAAAGTTTGGAGAAGTTTGGAGCTTGGATCTCCATATCTTCGAGTTTGGATCCTACCAGCCTTTGTTCTTCAGGAGGTAAGTGTTGATCCTTGGTTTTTATACTGTTTTCTATGAGTTTTATGAAGGGAAGGGGAGTTAATGCTTGAGTTTGCATGAGTTGTGCATATTAGGGTTTATGGACCCTTTATGCTTTCTGTTTGCTTGCTGAGCTTATTTGTCGGAGTTTAAGTTGTCTTAAGCTCCTATATGCTTATTGTTTTGAGATATGGATGAGTTAGAGAGGTTGAATGCATGTTGGGAAGGATTGGAAGGTGTGGGAGGCGTGTTTATGCACGAAGCTGAGTTCTGAATGAACTCAGGTTCGGCAGCCGAAGGAGGATTCGGCCGCCGAACATGCCCGACTTTCTTCTCTAGAGGAGACATTCGACCGTCGAAGGTGCTGCCGAAGGTGTTCTGTCCAACCTTCCTTTGCTTGTTTTGCATGCATATTTTGAGGTGTTCTAGAGGGGTTTTGGGGAGTTGTTTATCAGTTGTATAGAGTATGTTTGGTGTCTCATTTGCGTCCTCCATTGTAGGATTGGACCCGGGGAACCGAGGTGTTGAGCAGTAATAGCTACTTCAGAGTTAGAGGGAGCCCAGAGTTAGCCAAGCAGTGGCTACAGGTGAGTGGAACTAAACTTCATATTTTATCTTGAGAAATGACACGTTTCTAGCATGATCCATGCATCATAAAATGCCATGTTATGTATTAGGTTGTGTTGCATTAGAAGTCACGAATATGATGCATTGCATAAGATGTTGTTCATGTGGATGAATGTTGGATGATCCTTAGCCCTTGATATGAGATCAGAGGTTATGAGTTGAGTTGAGATATGGCATGAGGTAGCCATACCAGGTCGCTCCTGGATAGTCCAGGTCGCTCCTGGTACTATGAGTTAGACAGACAGCCTGTTAGATCAGAGATAAGAGAAGTCCAGGTGATGACCTAGTCTCCTTGGCATAGTGGGACATGTTATGATATGAGACAGATAAGAGAAGTCTAGGTGATGACCTAGTCTCCTTGGCACAGCAGGACATATTATGACATGTAGTAGAGGGCTATTGGTGACAAATTCATCCGTGAGATGCTATGTTTGTGATGTGATGCATTCCATGAGAGCATGTAATGAATGAATTGTTTTATTGTTCCTCCTCACTGGGCTATAGAGCTCATCCCATTCCCTTAATCCTAGTTTTGCAGGTTCCGAGATAGTTATGGGAAGTCAGAGTCAACAAGAATAAAGAAAGATATGCATGAATGTATGTTTGTAATAGCGTAGTGGCCATGATGTAATTCAAAGATTAGTTGTAATGTAATGTATAGATATGTACTGTCATATACTGGATAGACTTGTGCTTTCCCTAGTGTCTTTGCTGTAGTGTGGTGTATGATTAATCCCTTTGTACATGAATCCTGTTTTATGTTTCTTGATGAGAAATGTGTGCCTCAGGCTTAATGGATGGCTTTGATGAGATACCAGTGGATTGTGTTACAGATTCAAAGGGTTTCAATCCCTTGACCCACAGCAGATAGTAGTCACTGGTATAGGCCCTGAGGGTCATTGCAGATTGGCATATCTAAGTAGCAGTAGTTAAGCCTGGAGAGTTTTACAGGATTGTTGTATATATTTGATCATGTATGCGATTTATCAGGTACACAGAGAGTATAGTCGGCTTGCGACGGGTCCCGGCGGCCTTAAGCCGATCTGGATCCTAGTGCCTGTAACGACCCCAAAATGGACCGTCACCGGCGCTAGGATTCAGGTCGGCTTAAGGCCGCCAGAACCCGTAGTAAGCCTGCTATACTCTCTGTGTACCTGTAAATCTCACATGATCATACATTTTCTGTGAAAATAAAAACTCTTTTCTCTGTACCAAGGCTTAACCTGTGCATGCACTATCTCTGTACTCTGTACTCTGTACTCTATACTCTGTACTCTGTACCCCCTGACTAGAGCTTGCTCTAGATGGGTTAACTCATACCTGTTAAGCCTGATTTTTCACATACTCTGTAAAACATATATACATATACAGATCATGTACATAACAAAAGAGTTACAACACAAACATCACTAAGTCAAGCACATTTCTAACTTTATACACAACTATTACATCTGTGTAATATTACATGTCCACTCTATGCTATTACAAATCTCTTTACTCTTTTTGTACTCTGCTGATCTTCCCTGTACACTGTACACTGAGCCTGCAAGACTGGGGTTAAGGGAGTGGGATGAGCTCTATAGCCCAGTGAGTAGAACAGTAAAATAGTCATTAACACATGCTCTGAAGGAATGCATCAAACCACATATAATCCACATCAAGGGTAAACCTGTCACCACATAGTCCCAGTAACTGTGCCGTGCCAGGCCGTAGACTGGGGTCCTGGACTTCCTGTACTGTGTATATGTATATGTGTATATAACACCTGTACTTACCGTTTGCCAGGGCGTAGACTGGGCACCTGGACTTTACTATATCTGCCAGGCTGTAGAATGGGGTCCTGGTCTTTACTATACCTGCCAGGCCGTAGAATGGGGTCCTGGTCTTCCTGTCTGGAACTATGGGATCATTCAGCATTCACCCACATCAACAAATCAGTATGCAATGCAACATATTCGTGGATTCTAATGCAAACAACCTACTATATGCGCATGATGTATGAAGTATGCTAAAAGCATTTCTTTTCTCAATTACAAGAATTAAGTTTAGTTCCACTCACCTCTGGCTAACTGGACTGACTCTGCAGGCTCTGACAACTCTGGAGCAGTACTCACTGCTGCTCTCTCTGGTTCCTCTGGTCTATACCTATACAGATGGACTCAAATGAGGGACCAAACTAGCTTATAAACAACTCTAATAAACTTCCCAAGAATCCCCTTAAACTCACTCTAACAGTCATGCAAAGCATGCAAAGGAAAGCTGGACAGGACACTTTCGGCGGCAGGTTCGGCGGCCGAAAGTCCTCTCCAGAGATGAAATTCATGCACCTTCGGCGGCCGAAGCTCTACTTTCGGCGGCCGAAGCTCTACTTTCGGCAGCCGAACCCTTTCGGAGGCAAGTTTCGGGGCTGAAAGGCACTCCAGAGACGAATGTCTCTAACCTTCGGCGGCACCTTCGGTGGTCGAACTCCCCTCCAGAGCCGAAAGTCCAAAAGCTCGGGGGCAAGCTTGGGCAGCCGAAGCCACCTCCTCATGGGTTCGGCGGCTGAATGTACCTTCGGCGGCCGAACCTGAGTTCATCCGTAAGGCAGAAACGTGCTCTACCTCTCGCCAAAAGCACAACACATCTCCCCATCTCAAACACCTCAATCCCTCAACTTGCATATACCCAAGTATATGCTCAAAGGGGTCAGCAACTACCTTAAACCCCCAAAAACACAAAACAAAGAACACATATACAAGCTTTTCTCACAAAATCATCAACAACTCTCTTTTCACCCTATTCATGCAACTCTTTCCCAAAAAAATAAGGTCAGGATCTTCACTTACCTCTGGAAACCAAGAAGATGAATGATCCTCACGTGGAGTTTTGGAGCAACTCTCCTTCAAACTCTCCAAACTTCAAAACTTTGTAGTTTTTACTCAAAACCTTCAAAAACCCATGAAAATCCATCAAATATTTGCATGAGTTAATGAAAACATGAAGAAAACACTAAAAAGGACAGGGTCTCACCTCAGAAGGTAAAAGAAATGGTGATCTTATCATTTCAACCGACTGAGGGCCTTTTATAGGTGGCTGGCCAGACCACCTTCGGCGGCCACACGTGAAACCGAAAGCCATGCATGTTCGGCGGCCGAACCTCAACTTCGGCGGCCGAACCTGGCTTTTCTGCCTTGTTTCATTTCACTCAAAAACTCATTTCCTTATACTTTAAAACTATGAAACATACCAAAACATTTTAGAAAAACATAAATCTAACCCTTCTAGAGACTTCCGGCATCCGAAACTCCATTGAAAAGTAGAATTCCGATGCCGGACTCTCGCCGGGTATTACATTCTCCCCCCCTTAAGAACATTCGTCCTCGAATGTTCCGAAAACAAATAAACACACAAAAGTAGGAAACTCACCTCAAAACAGATATGAATATTGCTGGAGCATACACTCCCGCATCTCCCAGGTGCATTCTTCTAGATTATGATGGTTCCACAGAACTTTCACCATCGGAATCTCCTTGTTCCTTAGCTGTATGATCTGCGTGTCAAGAATCCGCACTGGCTGCTCTATATACGTGAGATCTCCAAGGACCTCCACATCAGGCGCACTTAGAACCTGATTCGGATCTGACACAAACTGCCATAGCATAGAAACATGAAATACCGGGTGAATTCTCTCCATCAAAGCAGGTAAATCCAGCTTATACGACACATTTCCGATCCTCTGCAAGATCTCAAAGGGTCCAATGTATCGTGGAGCTAACTTACCTTTTCTTCCAAAACGAACCATTCCTTTCATTGGAGACACCTTCAGCAATACCATATTACCCTCCTGAAACTCTAACTACTTTCTGCAAATGTCTGCATAACTTTTCTGTCTGCTCTGAGCTGTTCTGATTCTCTCTCTGATCATGGGCACCACTCTACTAGTAATCTCTACTAACTCTGGCCCTGCAAGAGCCTTCTCTCATATTTCTTCCCAGCAAACAGGGGATCTGCAGTTTCTCCCATACAAAGCTTCATAAGGAGCCATCCCTATGCTAGCATGATGGCTGTTATTGTAGGCAAACTCCACCAGAGGTAGATGCTGCCTCCAAGAACCGCCAAAGTCTAACACACACAATCGAAGCATATCCTCTGTGGTATGGATGGTCCTCTCTGACTGTCCATCAGTCTGTGGATGGAAAGCAGTGCTAAAATCCAATCTCGTGCCCATCGCACTCTGCAGACTTTGCCAAAATCTGGAGGTGAACTGAGGTCCTCTATCTGAGACTATAGACACTGGAACTCCATGTAATCTCACTATTTCATCCAGATAGACATGTGCCAACTTATCCACAGAATAGTTACTCCGTACTGGAAGAAAATGAGCAGATTTCGTGAGTCTGTCCACAATCACCCATATAGAGTCTATCCTGTTGGACGCTGCTGGTAAACCCACTACAAAATCCATAGCTATGTTCTCCCATTTCCACTTTGGAATCGGCAGTGGGTTAAGCATTCCAGCTGGTTTCTGATGCTCTAGTTTCACCCTCTGGCACACCTCACAGGCTGTCACAAACTGCGCCACTTCTTTCTTCATGGCTGGCCACCAATAGACCCTTTTCAAATCCTGGTACATCTTGGTGGCTCCTGGGTGAACACTATACCTCGCATTATGAGCTTCCCTCATAATGTCTTCCTTCACACTGCTCCTATCTGGTACACAAAGTCGACTCCCATAACGGAGGATCCCTTTGCTGTCAAATCTGAACTCTGCACTGTTGCCTGACTGAACAGTCCTGACAATTTTCATCAACTCTGGGTCCTCATGCTGTTTCTAAGCTATCTGCTCCAGAAACACAGGTGTCACTCTCATCTGTGCTATCAACGCACCTGTACCAGACAACTCTAGCTGTAACCCCTCTGCTAAGAGCATGTAAAGCTCCATCACGACTGGTCTCCGCTCTGCTGCTATATGGGATAAACTGCCTAGTGACTTCCGGCTTAGGGCGTCTGCCACAACATTTGCCTTACCCGGATGATACTGGATCTTACAATCATAATCACTGAGCAATTTTACCCATCTTCTCTGCCTCAAATTCAGCTCTTTTTGACTTAAGATGTACTGTAAACTCTTATGATCAGTGAAGATCTCGCATTTAACCCCGTAGAGGTAATGTCGCCACATCTTGAGTGCAAAAATAACTGCTGCCATCTCTAGGTCATGGGTAGGGTAATTCAACTCGTGCTTCTTCAACTGTCTAGAAGCATAAGCAATCACCCTCTCACGCTGCATCAAAACACAGCCCAATCCCACTCGAGATGCATCACAGAACACTGTGAAATCCTCAGTACTTACAGGCAGAGCTAGCACTGGTGCTGATGTCAATCTCCTCTTGAGCTTCTCAAAGCTCTCATCACACTGGTCTGACCAGATAAACTTCTGGTTCTTCTGAGTCAGTTTGGTCATAGGAGCTGCTATCTTTGAGAAGTCCTGGACGAACCTCCTGTAGTAACCTGCCAGTCCCAGAAAGCTTTTAATCTCAATCACTGTAGTGGGTCTGGGCCAGTTAGCTACAGCCTCTATCTTCTTGGGGTCTACCTCAATCCCCTCTGCTGATACCACATGTCCCAAGAAGGAAATGCTCCTCAACCAAAACTCACACTTCGAGAACTTGGCATATAAACCATGCTCTCTCAGTGTCTGCAGAACTATTCTCAGATGCTGGGCATGCTCCTCTGCATCTTTGGAATACACTAAGATGTCATCGATAAAAACAATAACAAAGTGATCCAGAAACTCACTGAAAACTCTATTCATGAGATCCATGAATGTTGCAGGGGCGTTAGTCAACCCGAACGGCATCACTAAGAACTCATAATGCCCATATCTGGTCCTGAAAGCTGTCTTATGCACATCTGCCTCTCTGACTCTCAACTGATGATACCCGGATCTCAGATGTATTTTAGAGAAACAACCTGCTCCAGCTAGCTGGTCAAATAGATCATCAATCCTAGGTAGAGGATACCTATTCTTGGTAGTGACCTTGTTCAACTGTCTGTAGTCGATACACAGTCTGAGGGATCCATCCTTCTTTCTGATAAAGAGCACTGGAGCACCCCAAGGTGAGGTACTAGAGCGGATGAAACCCTTATCTACCAAGTCCTGTAACTGCTCTTTCAACTCCTTTAACTCTGCTGGTGCCATCCTATAGGGAGGAATAGCGATAGGTCTGGTATCAGGCAGCAATTCTATTTCAAATTCTATCTCCCTATCAGGTGGTAGTCCTGGTAAGTCGTCTGGAAACACATCTGGAAATTCTCAAACTACTGGTACTGTGGCTGGTTCCCTAACCTGACTATCTAGCTCCCTCACATGGGCTAGAAACCCCTGACAACCCCTCCTAAGCAAACGACGAGCCTGAAGGGCTGAAATCATACCTCTTGGTGTACCCCTCCTGTCTCCTCTAAAGACACACTCGGACCCATCCTGGTCTCTGAAACTAACTATCTTCTCTCTACAGTCCAAAGTAGCACTATATGCAGATAGCTAATCCATCCCTAGAATGACATCAAAATCTGTCAAGTCTAGAACCACAAGGTCAGCTGGAAGGCATCTACCCTCTATGAACACTGGACTGAAATGACAGACTGACACTGCCACTGATGGGTCACATTTGGGTCCACTGACCCAAAGAGGATACTCTAACTCAGAACTAAGCAAACCCAATCTCTTTATGGCTCTCGAAGCAATAAAGGAATGAGAAGCACCGGGGTCCATCAAAGCATACATATCTGAACACCCAATGATGAGATTACCTGACACCACTGTGTTCGACGTGTTAGCCTCCTCCTATGTCACAGTGAAAATCCGTGCTGGGGCTACCGGATTTCCACCTCGGGAACCTGCTGCTGAAGTAGAGGTTGCCCCTCTCCCACTACCTCTGCCACTACTCTGAGGCACGGCTGGAGCTGCTGGCTGTACTGCTGGCTGTACGACACTGCCTGAACTCATCTGCTGGGATGGTGCAAAAGTCACCTGAGGACAGTCACAAGCAATATGCCCTTCCTGTCCACATCTAAAGCAAGCTATAGATCCCAACCGACAAGCTCCTCCATGTGGTCTTCCGCATCTTCTGCATACTGGATAAGCTGTGCCAGAGCTTGAGCCATTACCTATTCCCATACCAGACTTGACTTTACTCCATAACTTATTCTTTGTTCCTTTTGCCTTTTCCCATCTCTTGCTGCCTGAAGTTCCTGAACTGGGGGCCTTAGAACCCGAAGCCTGTGCCTTTGACTGTTTCTGAATATTGGCATTTGCTTCCATTTTCCTGGCTGCGTCCACTATAGTGTGGAAACTCTCCTTTTCTGCTGGAAGAATCAAGGAAGAATACCTGGGATGCAACCTCATAGTATATCTCCTTGCCTTCTTCTGATCAGTATCATAGGCTTGACCCATATACTGTAGCAAATCCAGGAACTTATCTGTAAACGCATCAACACTCATCTCATCTGTCTGTCTCAACTGCTCAAATTCTATAACTTTCATCTCCCTGGAACTATCAGGAAAAGCCCACCCTGCAAACTCATTGGCGAACTCTCCCCATGACAGACTGTCTCTCCTAGGCTCCACATAGTTCTTGAACCATTCTCGAGCTTTCTTACATTTCAGTGTGAACCCTGCCATCTCAATGGCTCTACTATCATCAGCTCCCAATTCACTAGTTATCATCCTAATTGATCTGAGGTATTCAAATGGATCATCTCCCGTGTTGTACTTAGGAGCATCCAATTTCAGGTACTCTGTCATTTGCACCTTACCTCCAGATGAGCTAGGTTATTGTCTTTGGACAACAGAAGCTACTGGTTCTGGTTGTGGTGGTGGAGGTACTGGTTCATTTAGCTCTGGGTGTGCTGCACCTGGATGGGTAGGGGAAAGTGGATACATAGGATATGATGGTGGGTAATACTGAGGATAAGGCATATATGGCATATATGTAGGATATGGGACAAAACTAGAGTACTCCGACATACCTCCCATCGGATACTCTGGGTCCTGAGAAAAGGCTGGATAGCCAAAACCTGAGGCCTGAGCGCCTCCTTGTGACTCTCCCATACCTTCTTCAAATCTGCCTACACCCATGCTGTCATCTCTAGACTGGTCAATCTCCATAGCCTCCCTCCTTTCCTCTGATCTTCCACCCCTAGCTGTTCCCCTTCTGCTCTCGTCTACAGACCTTCTAGGGTCTATTGACGTACCTTCTCTGCTAGATCTCTGAGACCTTGCCCTTGGCAATGCAGGAGGACGAACAGCTGGTCTCTCACTATCTGGTGGGACTCTAGTCAATCGAGCTGCTCGACGAGTTCCTCGCATCTTAACCCTGGAAAACAACACATAACATAGCACTTTAGCACATAAAACATCACATATCAATACTGCACATACAAATCATGGCATGTCATAGCAGTAAACAGATAGGACGCAACACCCTATCCTAGTGGACATGATTTCCTATTGTGCTTGACTTCCTCTAACCTCTATGAGCCCGACACTTTCTCTATAGGTCCGATCATGTGAACCTAGGGCTTTGATACCAATCTGTAACGACCCCAAAATGGACCGTCACCGGCGCTAGGATTCAGGTCGGCTTAAGGCCGCCAGAACTCGTAGCAAGCCTGCTATACTCTCTGTGTACCTGTAAATCTCACATGATCATACATTTTCTGTGAAAATAAAAACTCTTTTCTCTGTACCAAGGCTTAACCTGTGCAAGCACTATCTCTGTACTCTGTACTCTGTACTCTGTACCCCCTGACTAGAGCTTGCTCTAGATGGGTTAACTCATACCTGTTAAGCCTGGTTTTTCACATACTCTGTAAAACATATATACATATACAGATCATGTACATAACAAAAGAGTTACAACACAAACATCACTAAGTCAAGCACATTTCTAACTTTATACACAACTATTACATCTCTGTAATATTACATGTCCACTCTAAGCTATTACAAATCTCTTTACTCATTTGTACTCTGCTGATCTTCCCTGTACACTGTACACTGAACCTGCAAGACTGGGGTTAAGGGAGTGGGATGAGCTCTATAGCCCAGTGATTAGAACAGTAAAAATAGTCATTAACACATGCTCTGATGGAATGCATCAAACCACAGACAATCCACATCAAGGGTAAACCTGTCACCACATAGTCCCAGTAACTGTGCCGTGCCAAGCCGTAGACTGGGGTCCTGGACTTCCTGTACTGTGTATATGTATATGTGTATATAACACCTGTACTTACCGTTTGCCAGGGCGTAGACTGGGCACCTGGACTTTACTATATCTGCCAGGCCGTAGAATGGGGTCCTGGTCTTTACTATACCTGCCAGGCCGTAGAATGGGGTCCTGGTCTTCCTGTCTGGAACTATGGGATCATTCAGCATTCACCCACATCAACAAATCAGTATGCAATGCAACATATTCATGGATTTTAATGCAAACAACCTACTATATGCGCATGATGTATGAAGTATGCTAAAAGCATTTCTTTTCTCAATTACAAGAATTAAGTTTAGTTCCACTCACCTCTGGCTAACTGGACTGACTCTGCAGGCTCTGACAACTCTGGAGCAGTACTCACTGCTCCTCTCTCTGGTTCCTCTGGTCTATACCTATACAGATGGACTCAAATGAGGGACCAAACTAGCTTATAAACAACTCTAATAAACTTCCCAAGAATCCCCTTAAACTCACTCTAACAGTCATGCAAAGCATGCAAAGGAAAGCTGGACAGGACACTTTCGGCGGCAGGTTCGGCGGCCGAAAGTCCTCTCTAGAGACGAAACTCATGCACCTTCGGCGGCCGAAACTCTACTTTCGGCAGCCGAACCCTTTCGGGGGCAAGTTTCGGGGCTGAAAGGCACTCCAGAGACGAAAGTCTCTAACGTTCGGTGGCACCTTCGGCGGCCGAACTCCCCTCCAGAGCCGAAAGTCCAAAAGCTCGGGGGCAAGCTTGGGCAGCCGAAGCCACCTCCTCATGGGTTCGGCGGCCGAATGTACCTTCGGCGGCCGAACCTGAGTTCATCCGCAAGGCAGAAACGTGCTCTACCTCTCACCAAAAGCACAACACATCTCCCCATCTCAAACACCTCAATCCCTCAACTTACATATACCCAAGTATATGCTCAAAGGGGTCAGCAACTACCTTAAACCCCCAAAAACACAAAACAAAGAACACATATACAAGCTTTTCTCACAAAATCATCAACAACTCTCTTTTCACCCTATTCATGCAACTGTAACGACCCCAAAATGGACCGTCACCGGCGCTAGGATTCAGGTCGGCTTAAGGCCGCCAGAACCCGTAGCAAGCCTGCTATACTCTCTGTGTACCTGTAAATCTCATACATGATCATACATTTTCTGTAAAAATAAAACTCTTTGCTGAACCAAGGCTTAACCTGTGCATGCACTATCTCTGTACTCTGTACTCATGTACTCTGTACTCTGTATCCCTGACTAGAGCTTGCTCTAGATGGGTTAACTCATACCTGGTAAGCCTGGTTTTCACATACAGGAAAACATATATACATATACAGATCATGTACAAAACATACATCACTAGGTCAAGCAACAACTATTACACCTCTTTAATATTACATGTCCACTCTAAGCTATTACAGATCTCTTTTCTTTTTCCTGTACTCTGCTGGACTGTCCCTGTACACTGACCACTGAACCTGCAAAACTGGGGTTAAGGGAGTGGGATGAGCTCTATAGCCCAGTGAGTAGAACAGTAAAACATCTCAGTAAAATATGATCTCATGGAATGCACCATATCACAAACAAGCCACAGCAAGAGTAAACCTGTCACCACATAGTCCCAGTAACTCTGTGCCAGGGCGTAGAATCGAGCACCTGGTCTTCCTGTCGTATATGTATATGTGTATATAACACCAGTGTACTTACCATTGCCAGGGCGTAGTCAAAGGCTCCTGGTCTTTACTATATACCTGCCAGGGCGTAGTCAAAGGCTCCTGGACTTGCTATACCTGCCAGGGCGTAGTCAAAGGCTCCTGGACTTCCTGTCTGAGACTATTGGATCATTCAGCATTCACTCACATCACCAAAGAACGATGCAATGCAACATATTCGTGAATACTAATGCAATCAACCTATGGCATAAATATGATGCATGAGATATGCTAATAGCAGTTTGTGGTTCATTAAAAGTCATAAGTTTAGTTCCACTCACCTCTGGCTATCTGGACTGACTGACTCTGCAGGCTCTGAACCTCTGGAGCAGTACTCACTGCTGCTCTCTCTGGTTCCTCTGGTCTGTACCTATACAGATGAACTCAAATGAGGGACCAAACAAACGTAGACATACCTCTCTTAAACTCCCCAAGAATCCCCTTAAACTCACTCAACTATCCATGCAAAGCGTGCAAAAGAGAGCTGGACAGGACACTTTCGGCGGCAGGTTCGGCGGCCGAATGTCCTCTCCAGAGACGAAACTCAAGCACCTTCGGCGACACCTTCGGCGGCCGAATCCCCCAAACAGAGCCGAACATGCAAAAACACTCGGGGGCAAGCTGTGGCAACCAAGCCACCATGCAGGAGGTTCGGCGGCCGAATGAACCTTCGGCTGCCGAACCTGAGTTCATCCAGAACTCAGCTTCATCGGCAAACCATCTCCTCCTTCCCTTCAACACTTGCTAACATACATCCTTCACGTATTCAACACACATATACTCAAGTATATGTTCACAGGGGTCCAAAACTATCTAATAACCCCAAACAACAAAACAAACATAACACATAATCAGGAATACATGCATAAATCATCAAATCTCCCATTAAACCCTCAACATGCATCTCTCTCTCCCCAACTCCCATAAAACCGTCCGCAAACATAAAACCCTGGTCAATAGCATCACTTACCTCCTGAAGCAAGAAGCTAAACACTCTGAACAAGGGAAAACGGACCAACTCTTATCACACGCTCAAACTCTCTCAACCTCACGTTTTGCTTCAAAACCTTCACAACTTGGTAAACGAGCAAACTCCTGCATGAGCTGCTCAAACTTAGCAAATAAAGCATAGGAGACGTGGCCAACTTCTGGACATGATCTGGTGATCACACCTGTCCAAAACGCTGACTCAGGGATACCAAACTGCTGGCTAAGCAACTCAGCTTCGGCTGCCGAATCGCATGCAAAACCATGCAACATTCGGGGGCCGAACCTGACTTCGGAAGCCGAACATCTTGAGCACTTTCGGCGGCCGAACTTACCTTCGGCGGCCGAACTTGGCTCCTCTGCCTTGGTACCATTTCAACTCAAAACTCACTTCCATTAACCTTAACACAAAACTATAACACCATAAACATATCATAACACTTAGAAACCATAACTCCTACCCGTATAAGAATCCCAACACCCCGGATGCCACCAGACAACAGGAATTCCGGTGCCGGATTCTAGCCGGGTATTACATTCTCCCCTCCTCAAGAACATTCGTCCTCGGATGTTCCTAAAACACACAATTAACACATGAAATGGAGAAAACTAACCTCAAAACAAATATGGATACTGCTGGAGCATAGACTCCCGCGTCTCCCAGGTGCACTCTTCTAGATTATGGTGGTTCCATAGAACTTTCACCATCGGAATCTCTTTGTTCCTTAGCTGTCTGATCTGCGTGTCTAGAATCCGCACTGGCTGCTCAATATAGGTGAGATCCGTATGAATCTCCACCTCAGGCTCACTCAGAACCTGATTCGGATCTGACACAAACTGTCGGAGCATAGAAACATGAAATACCGGGTGAATTCTTTCCATAGAAACAGGTAAATCCAGCTTATACGACACATTTCCGATCCTCTGCAACACCTCAAAGGGTCCAATGTACCGTGGAGCCAATTTACCTTTCTTCCCAAAACGAACCACTCCTTTCATTGGAGACACTTTCAGCAATACCCAATTACCCTCTTGCAATTCTAACTGCTTTCTGCGAACATCTGCATAACTTTTCTGTCTACTCTGAGCTGTTCTGATTCTTTCTCTGATCATAGGCACCATTCTACTGGTAATGTCTACTAACTCTGGCCCTGCAAGAGCCTTCTCTCCTACCTCTTCCCAGCAAACAGGGGATCTGCACTTCCTCCCATATAATGCTTCATAAGGAGCCATTCCAATGCTAGCATGATGACTGTTATTGTAGGCAAACTCCACCAAAGGTAGATGCTGCCTCCAAGAACCGCCAAAGTCTAACACACACAGTCGAAGCATATCCTCTATGGTCTGGATGGTCCTTTCTGACTGTCCATCAGTCTGTGGGTGGAAAGCAGTACTAAAATCCAATCTCGTGCCCATTGCACTTTGCAGACTCCGCCAAAAGCGGGAGGTAAACTGAGGTCCTCTGTCTGAAACTATAGACACTGGAACTCCATGTAATCTCACTATCTCATCCAGATAGACTTGTGCCAGCTTATCCACAGAATAGGTACTCCGTACTGGAAGAAAATGAGCAGATTTCGTGAGTCTGTCCACAATCACCCATATCGAGTCTATCCTGTTGGACGCTACTGGTAAACCCACTACAAAATCCATGGCTATGTTCTCCCATTTCCACTCTGGAATCGGTAATGGGTTAAGCATTCCGGCTGGTTTCTGATGCTCTAATTTCACCCTCTGACAAACCTCACAGGCTGTCACAAACTGCGCCACTTCTTTTTTTCATGGCTGGCCACCAATAGACTCTTTTCAGATCCTGATACATCTTGGTGGCTCCTGGGTGAACACTATACCTCGCATTATGAGCTTCCCTCATAATGTCTTCCTTCACACTGCCTCTATCTGGTACACAAAGTCGACTCCCATAGCGAAGGATCCCTTTGCTGTCAAAACGAAACTCTGCACTGTTGCCTGACTGAACAGTCTTGGCAATTTTCATCAACTCAGGGTCCTCATGCTGTCTCTGAGCTATCTGCTCCAGAAACACAGGGGTCACTCTCATCTGTGCTATCAACGCACCTGTACCAGACAACTCTAGCTGTAATCCCTCGTCAAAGAGCTTATAAAGCTCCATCACAACTGGTCTCCGCTCTGCTGCTATATGGGATAAACTACCTAGTGACTTCCGGCTTAGGGCGTCTGCGACAACATTCGCCTTACCCGGATGATACTGGATCTTACAATCATAATCACTGAGCAATTCGACCCATCTTCTCTGCCTCAAATTCAGCTCTCTCTGACTTAAGATGTACTGTAAACTCTTGTGATCAGTGAAGATCTCGCATTTAACCCCGTAGAGGTAATGCCGCCACATCTTAAGTGCAAAGATAACTGCTGCCATCTCGAGGTCATGGGTAGGGTAATTCAACTCGTGCTTCTTCAACTGTCTAGAAGCATAAGCTATTACCCGATCACTCTGCATCAATACACAACCCAATCCCACTCGAGATGCATCACAGAATACTGTGAACTCTTCATTATTGACAGGCAGAGCTAACACTGGTGCTGTTGTCAATCTCCTCTTGAGCTCCTCAAAGCTCTCTTCACACTGGTCTGACCAGATAAATTTCTGGTTCTTCTGAGTCAATTTGG